>NW_022145599.1:5713780-5926280 GCF_000002235.5 Strongylocentrotus purpuratus | reverse complement strand
TAACCCATATCCTTTAACAAAGAATCAACACCTTCTGGTTCTCAGTGGGCACACCTGACATGGAGGTGACGCTTGGTACTTTTAATAAGCGGTATGCCCTTTTAGCGGTACGCCCTTTTAGCGGTATGCCCTTTTAGCGGTATGCCCTTTTAGCGGTATGCCATTTTTGAGAGAAAGTGTGGATAATGATGAAATATATATTTTTGAGAGAAACTGTTGATTATGTCACACTGGTGATATATTATACATTGAGCTTGTACATGAATGGATTGATAAAGGAATTGAAAACAACTTCCTGGAAATCCATAAAGAATAGCCTCAAGTACAGATGCTCTAAAAAGCGTGGGTGTTATTCAGGATTCAAAATGCAAATTATAAGTAACCACCCTTTCTTACATTATAAGGATCAATTAGAATTCTTGGTGCATACCTATAATGCTTCTAACCAATGATTAAATCCTGAACAAGTTTTGGGGCTCTATCTGCATTTTCAGGTTTTAAAACTTAATGTGGCATGTAATTGAATGGTACAAGAATTACTGTTCATTTGATTAATTAGAGCCATAATATGTCAAATGCCTTCTAAAATCATAATATCAATAACAACTACTTGCAAAGTTCTTGTTCCCATTAGACTATGATGCTCATGGAGCATGAAGGTCATGCTACACTGAAACATGATCAAAGATAAATCTAGCATCAGATTTAAATCAAGGAATTCCTAGAACTGAAAGCTATTTTTATCACAGACAAATATTTTATAAAGCTCTTCAATATGAAATACAACAATGCAACTGCATTCCAGAAAGACCAATCCACACAGCCTGAAAATATGTATCCTTGATACACAGATTGCCTGGCTTCTGCTCTCATTGATGTTTTACTTGTAAGTATTTAACAACAGGCAGACTAAGTTTAAAGAAGAGTAAACAGCTTTTTTAATTGCTCAGTTGTTCCACACATGATCATTATCAAAGGCATATGTAAGTTAATGACTTTTTAACATTGATTAGTGAACACAGACCAACAGTCTCCAACAGACCAGGAACCGAATGAGAGCTTTCTTACTGCAGGTGAAAATATTATTACCAATATCACAAACCCATGTCTTATGGTTACAATACATGGGCCGTCTGCAAGGATGTAACAGCTATTTCTTGTAAATGGAAATAATGGCCTTCTTGCGATCATCAGCGAAAAAGATATCTTTCACTAAATTTTTCATGGAAGGGACAGTTTTCATGTACGAGTCCAGTTCCATGCCATCAGCTCTTCCAAGGAAACAGGGGTACTACCCGGAACCTCAGGCTGTAATGAGTCAAGGCTCATAACATCAAATGAGGGTTCATTAATGGCTCTCATCTCCTTTAAGCCTCCTTAATACAACAGAGATTTACTGGCACTATAGATCCCACAATGACCTTTACCTTGCTCCATCCATGGGAGGAGTCTTCTCAGAGATGGAAAACATTTCAGGAAAAAGGGATGAGTTCTTGGAATACTGGCCTCAAAATAGATCTTTTAAAACCTGGTTCAAAAAGGGGAATGTACCACAGACAGCTGACAAATTTAAGCACACTATTCCTAGCCAAATTTTATAATTTAAGCATCTTTATTTCACAAGTAGCTTAAGTGTGAAGCGACATCCTGTTCTAAGTTGATTGCTTTAAAAAGATGCTTTTCCACTTTGTAACATAATATATTTATCTAAGTTGATTCTCTGATTCTTTAGATAAAAAATAACATGCATGCATTTCTTTCAAATAAAAAGAAATTACATGTATAATTATCATGTAGTTGACAGTGATATCAATTCTATAGAAAATCCCGTATGGTTTTGGCCATGGCAAGAGGTGGATAACAAATGATGAACCAGTAGTGATAAGCATGGTATAAGGCTTCGAATAGACTCGCTACGAGCAATCTAATAGAAGCTTGAATTCTGATCTCAGGATTCCTAGGAAAGCAGATGGGTCTGGAAGTGCACTTCACCTCTGACTCTAAAACCATGAAGCATCCTATTGATTGAAGTAACCTTAGTCCCTACCTAGTCTGAAATAGGCGGTGTAGAATTACTAGCTCACTGCATGTGTGTGTGCATGCTGGAGTTTTTAAGGTGATTGCTTTGACGATGGGGTATCCTTACCGCCCACAAATTTCTTTAAACTTTGATTTTCCACGGCATGATTTTCCGTTTACTCTGTAGCCTTCCACCCCCATTGCAACCTCTCTTTCCATCCTCCTCCCTCCCTCTCTCCCTCCCCCTTTCTCTCTCTCTCTCTCTCTTTCTCTTTCTGTCATTTTTTGGATACTACAAGGACAAGGACAATGCGTCCTTGTAGCACTCACACATTCAAATTGTGTTATTTTGAAAGGACATCCTACTTTGCCTCGATGCATTATATTTTTACAAGAATGTTTAATGAAGCCTTATATCCAAATCAAAGTAAATTGCATCAACAGGAAGAAGAAAAAAATGTTCCAAATACTTGATGACCTTTCACATAATAGTAACAATACCTTGCTTAGATTTCAAGGGTCTGCATTGAAACAATCACCCTCCCACCCCACCCCCTCCCCTCCCCCCCCCCCAAACTTCAGCCCCTTTTTGAAGATTCACTTGATGTTTCTTAATTCCTAGGTTAGTTTCCCTTTCCCTACCTTTTCCTCTCTTTTATTCCACCATCTTTCTGTTCCCCAACTTATTGTCGTGTTGGGATCGGTGTATTGGATAATTCAGTATAGGAGAGGTACATATACAATGAAGAAGCAAGGAGAGGCTAGCAATTCTGTAGTCATATCGAGAGTATTTATTATCTCCAAACTTTGGAGACTCAAATCGAATCACATCATACGAACTTCCACATCGTAAAACACAAGATGAAGAGAGAGCCAGCTAGAAAGAGGGTCTTGATCTAATGGTGATCAAAACTCAACTCCCCTCAGAAAGCTAGAACATGTCATCTTTATACAGAAGGATACAAGCTATCTCTGCGTAGGTTTACATCAAAGGGACAAAGACAAGTCAATTCTAGCTAACACTGTTCTGGGAAAGGGTCTTATCAAACAAAGGGGGCTTTGGTTATTGGGAGAAAGACAGGAAGTCTTTTGGTTTGGTGGTTTAGGGGCACTTTAAAGATGTATACAATTTGTGGTTTATTTAGCTGGAATAAGTTATTAAACAAATGTCTTCGAAGGAGGTCTGGTATTTAGCAGGGTGGGTCTTATCTGTATTGGGGCATACCGAGTGATATATTACATATTATTACTGAGGGGGAGTAGATTTGTAATACCTTTACATAACATCCCCTTTCTTTGGAAAATAAGGCTCTTCTCCCTCTTTTCAAAAACAGTAGAGGAAGAAAAAGGGGGACATCTTAAAGCTATACACATTTCAATTAATTAATGAAAGGTAAAAACTGATAAGCGAAACATGTGATCATTGTTCCAAATCCTCTCAAATCTCTCTCACACACAGCTACAAATTGAATACATGTAAATCACTAATATTCTAACACAGACTAGAAGCACAAACTGAATACACTTATGATATTAACAATACTTAAACACTGAGTCTATACTAAACACATATAGTAAAACAAAAATAATGGAGACTATTATGCAAATCAAACAAATGATAACTAACCTTAATGCAAATTATCCAAGTTAACGTAAACACAATTTATGCTCCTTATTCTTTTCTTCAAAATCAACTACACTAACAAACAAATGAGCAACGATCCAATGAATAAAGAACTAGAACAAATTGATACTTTGTATCCAAATGAGTTTGATACTTAATTTCCGTAAGTATATGTTGTGATTATTATCACCTTTCAAGTATAGATATATGAAATATGAAAGCAACGGGTGCGCTCAAGGTAATGAAAGTAAGTTCATGCGACTAGGCCTATAATAGGAACATGGAAATGCAGTACAATCATTTACCTATCCCGTTATTAATCAAATATTCGTATAATCATAAAACCTTTAAATAATGAATCAAAATCAAATAAACCTCGAACAGATATTTTCAAATTTGTCAATCAAAAAGCGACGTAAGAATAAGATTGTAGTAACAGCTAATACAAATTGTTTTCCTATTCCAACTATACAATAAGCAAATTTATTTAAAACAAATCCAAACATAAGTCACCAATCATTGACTTAATACCTATCAATTCACTAATATTTTATATGTTTCATAATAATGTGCCGGTCCGAAGTAAGTGTCATATTTGCAAAGTGTCCTCTGTGTATAGTCTGTTTGTCGCAAATATATGGTCAATAGTTAGTAATTTAGTGTCTTCTTAATCTGCCTCGTGGTAGTGAGAACAACAAAAACTAGTTACAGTAATTTAATAAAACAAACTTCGTATCTATATGCACATGGTTTGTTCAGTTAACCAATATCGCAGAGACAAATCTTCATTTAAATTATGAAGTGAACTGACTATCTGTCAGTGTTATGCGTCGTACTGCCTGCACTGGTAACTGCATCTATAACCTTAGGTGAATATTTAGATATTTCACTCATTAAACTAATTTCAACTCTATCAAAAATTGAACTACAATTACAAAATATGAATACGAAACACGGAAAGGATAATAGAATCAAAATAAAGCACAATCACGCAATGTATCTGTCCATCTTTTAACTGCAGAAATGTTGCAGGTTTACAAAAGCCTCAAACAGTGATAAGCCAATTAATAGTTAAGACTAGCATGCGACATTACCATTAAATCACAAATTATATTGTCTCACCTTTCCACTGCAAATTGGCAGGATTACGAAAGCCCTGAGCAATTGATCTAGTCTTAGACAAGCTTATATAGGGTGGTGATGTAATTTATTAAACTTTCAATTCCTTTATCATGTTTAGCTATATATTATAATGTGTCACCACAGTCGTACTTGTCTGGTCGGTTGGGGTCATTTTGGTCAAGGCCAGTAAACAGAAAGAAAAGACAGCTAGTGCAAACTACGAATTTGTTGCAAATAAATTACGCAGATGCACATTATTAAAAGAATTAAAAAAAATTAACTAGCTACATGTAATTACTACGAATTTGTTGCAAATAAATTACGCAGATGTACATTATTAAAAGTATTAAAACAATTAACTACAACACTATCCTCTCTTACTCACTCGCAAACTTGGAACACAAAATGATCACTTACCCATAACTAGCAATCTGTCTGGTGTGTTAAAATTTAAAAACAGCGGATCATACATTTAGTATGAAGAAGAAAAAATAGGATAAGTCGAAAGTTCAGGTTGTAAAGTTATTAAGCAAAATTTATGGGTGTAGTGGCATCGATGTCCTCATCATGGTCCTGGGTGCATGTTGTCTGTCTATGCCAAGGGCGTTGTTCTTGTTCGTCGGTGTCGTTCCTGATCCGTTGTAGCTGTTGGTGCATTGAAGTTTGTCGTCGTTGTCATCGCCTTCATCATCGTCTTCATCGTCGTCGTCGCCAGTCGACAGGTTACCATCTTCGAGGCCTTGGTCGATCTGGTCCATGCTGCCTGGTAACAGACAAAGTTGTGGAAGCGGGAAGGCCATTCTAACGATCGTATGCTCCCTGTCGTCTACATGTGTTAACAGCTGCAGTCATGCTGCCTTTACTGACTTGCTCTTCAAAAAAAAATCAAAACCAGTGAACGTCGATCCGGATAAAACAGATCACAGTCTACTCTATCTGTCTATGGTGTTGAACGGATAGAGGCGGTAAATGGAAGCTATATATTGCATCTCATCAAGAGCGATGGAAATAAGTCTCAGTTCTAATCTGAAGAAAGCATATAATATACTTGCTGATGATCCTCCACGAAGGAAAACAGAAATGTTCACAGTACTTGCTGGTCTTACTCACAATCAGTAGTAGGAATAAACCCTACCAAACGGGGTCCTCCTCGATATCTCATTGAAGAAAATTCTTCAAAGCTGGGTTCTCCACCATGTCGTGTTGGGATCGGTGTATTGGATAATTCAGTATAGGAGAGGTACATATACAATGAAGAAGCAAGGAGAGGCTAGCAATTCTGTAGTCATATCGAGAGTATTTATTATCTCCAAACTTTGGAGACTCAAATCGAATCACATCATACGAACTTCCACATCGTAAAACACAAGATGAAGAGAGAGCCAGCTAGAAAGAGGGTCTTGATCTAATGGTGATCAAAACTCAACTCCCCTCAGAAAGCTAGAACATGTCATCTTTATACAGAAGGATACAAGCTATCTCTGCGTAGGTTTACATCAAAGGGACAAAGACAAGTCAATTCTAGCTAACACTGTTCTGGGAAAGGGTCTTATCAAACAAAGGGGGCTTTGGTTATTGGGAGAAAGACAGGAAGTCTTTTGGTTTGGTGGTTTAGGGGCACTTTAAAGATGTATACAATTCGTGGTTTATTTAGCTGGAATAAGTTATTAAACAAATGTCTTCGAAGGAGGTCTGGTATTTAGCAGGGTGGGTCTTATCTGTATTGGGGCATACCGAGTGATATATTACATATTATTACTGAGGGGGAGTAGATTTGTAATACCTTTACATAACATTATCTTCCCAATCCCTTTTATGTAAAGTACAATAACAGGTCATAGGGTTGAGTGCAGGGTCAGAGGTCAAAGGTCCCGAAACAATCAGCACCCTTACTCTTCAGGGGGTTAGCAGCTAAAGCTCATCTTCTGATAAACCAGCTGAAGTAGAAATAAAATCGATGAAACCAACTGAAATGAAAATTGAAGAGCAGAGGGCTTTAATAAGGTGATTAATTCTCTGAAGCATCACTTCCATGCATGTTCTTTTTGACCATCTCATGTCTCACAAAAACTACAGTCGAAATCACAAGGGAAAGCCCCTTATCAATTCATCTTGGGACAGTGGGAATAGTGGACACTAGTCAATTATGAGTGCATGCACACACAATAAGCTATTAAACTAGATACCTGATTGCCTGATATCCCTTGTGTAGGTAATCTTTTGAATAGTTGATGAGAGACACATTTCACACTCTAATTTCATTAAAGTAATCATGGTCTCTGCGAGGACCATCAAGAACCAATTCCATTCTAGAAAGTACTGGCTGACACCATATGGAAGGTTGATTTCATTCACTAGATTTGCACATGTATGAGCTGAAATGGATTCAAGCTCAATTTCCACCAAGAAATTACCATTTTATATGGAATACAACACTTTTAGACCTTAAAAGGGTTATAATATTGATAAACCTTGGACTAATGTATCACTTAATCTGAAATAATGTCTCTAAGCAGTGTATAGACATCATAATCCTGGTTATATTTTTCATTCATGCACACAACGTGTGAACCATTTCCTCTTCTCATTGTGATCATAAAATATTGAAGCACAAAAAGAGGTGATATTTTTTCATCATGTCTCTACATTTACTGCAGTATGTTCATACTGGAGCTCTCATAAAGAGCAATGGATCATATTATCAACGACAAACAAGAATAGTATCAATGTCATGGGAAAATGTCAAATCCACATATGCTCGATCACTGTTCAAGCACAATACCATTCACTATCCCTTACAATGCCCTGCACTGAGAATGTTCTTCAGCATCTAAATTCTATTCTTTGATATTACTTTGTCTCGCGAAAGAAAAGAGGGACTACTGTAACCGCAATGCAGCGAGCGTGCATATTCCACAATGCATAATTCACACGGCGGCTTACGATCACCGAGTCTAACACATCAGTCAAAAATTCTCCCAAGGAAGGCGTTGCTAGGCAACGGTCTCGTAACTCCTCCATAATGCATTCAGGAATGCCATGTCATTGATAATGTAACTTACACCCTTTCCTGCACCTTCCTAGCTCACTCATAATCTAATCTTGAAGTGAGGGCTACAGGCAAATTGTGAGTATTAAATCAAATTAGACAAAGGTCATAATATTTTATATTGAGATACACAAGCTCCAAGGTGGACACCAACTTACAAATAACAAGGCAATGTGTGTAACAGAAAGAGAGGGAGAGAGAGAGAGGGAGAGAGGGAGAGAGAGAGAGAGAAAGAGGAAGGACGTTATTTTAGCTCTATGCAAAAATGCATCAAAATTACGATAAAAGTGCTCTGACACAAATCCTCAGATTGATGTTTTATCATTCTTTACTTACACTTTGTTCAACAGAAGATGTCTCTCCCATATTGTCATATGATAAGTAATAATATGCTACAGACATTATGTTAGTCAAAACTGAAACTTGACTTCTACATTACACTTTGCCTTGCTATATGAACTACAGTAGTAAAAGACATATTCCTAAATAAATAATGATTGAGGGAGTATAAAATGCATACAACTGCATCTGAATCTATTCTAAAAGATTCTACGCCAGCTCTGCAATTCAATGTAGAAGTTTAAGAAACGATGTATCACAATATAACCATATGCGACATCTGCGCTTACTAATTCAGGGTTTAGGGGCTTAAACACTTGGTTGATTGGCATGTGACGAATGAAACTGACAGATGAAGGGTGAGCGTTAACCCCAAGAAGATTAGGCTGCCATCTTCAGACCCTAGCTAGCCTAGATCCGTCTTGTCTTTTCTTTCTAGTGATGCCCGCAATCAAACGAATTGATTATTAGGGCGCTTTAAGGTGTAGACTACTTTACAGTTCTGCCTTGTCCTTCAATAAAATACCTATTTTTCAAGTTTCTTTTTGTCTTAAAAGGATGATTGGCAATGTTACTTGTTGACTCTTGGAAATACATACAAGATTTATTACTGTAACTATCAAGTTTAAAAAGAAAACTACAAAAGATTTCACCCAGCAAAAAGTAAGAGGCAAAAACACAGTTTTGTTTACACATAACCCTCTGCCTCACCCTTACTATTAACAATATGCACATGACATCAATTTCATATGGTTTCATTTTTTAAAGTTGTCGCTTTCATCTCAATAAAAATTTCACATCTAAAGAATGAGATGATCTGAAAAGTGCGCACTTTGTGATTTTTTTCCTGCACAAAAACCCCTACTTCAGTCAGCCAGGACATGCTATTAAAATGTTGAAGATGGTTGTGAGATGCCAAGCAAAGCCCACTTAAGCCTGGATGTAAGAACTAGATCTCAGAGGGGGTAAGGAATGCATTCTAACCCCTGGATGAGGGATGATTGTAACCATAGAGCAGCATCCAAAGAATGCCCATTACCCGTCGCATGGCGTGCCAACTTCCACATCCGCTCTAGAAATGCCCCCCGCCCTTCTCCTGATCCTCCCTCCTCTTCCTCCCCTCCATGCTGGGATAAATAAGCTGATATAGTGTGTAGCTGAGTTGAACATGGATAAACATAGTTTGCTGAGAGCGAAAAGATATTAGCTCAATATTAAGTAAATGAATCTATCAATGCTTTTCTGACTCTCTGCAATTGATAAGTTTTCAAACCCCTCCTCCTACTCCTCCCCCCCCCCCCTTTTCTCTCTCTCTCTCTCTCTCTCTCTCTCTCTCTCTCTCTCTCTCTCTCTCTCGCTCTTCCTCCTCCTCCTCCTCCTGTCTAGGATATTCATATTCTAGGCCTACTGCTCTGAGATGTAAGTGCTAAAAGTAAACACAAAATGACTGGTTCTAATTCCTCCTCCTCACCCTTCACAAACTATATGTAACACATACAAATCAAACACAACACGTTAACATCTACTAAAGATTCATTATTTCCAGCTGTTTATTAGTGCCTTTTTGTTTCCTAAATGTAAACAAGTTCAATTTGCTGCTTCTTTTTTCACCCCTCTCAATAAATCCTGGCAATTTCTCCAGCTCTACCCCTGGCTAGGAGACAGACTTGGTCCTGGGGCTCACAGCTGGACTGACTGGCTTCTCACATGCAATACGGGCTCACTACGAAAATAACAACATGCCGGACTGACATTGACAAGGTAGCTATAAATAAAGACTTCCTGGTAATAGCCAAGCAGGGTCGGTGTCAAGATCGTGACACCCTTCCACACACGTTTTTTTGTTCTAAATATATTGACTTGTTGTTTCCACTTTCCCTTACACAACTGCTTATTATGATAGTTCAGTCACCTACTATAAATGGGATGTCTAATTTCATACTGTTTGTTGTTTTAGGGAGACAGATGCTTAGAGAGCAAGAAAATCCATCTTACCTACTATGCAAACTAGTAGGCCTAGAGCTAACGTCCTATTTAAAAGACAATCCAGTTGAGGGTCAATGCATGTTTTTTCTAATCGCACAATAATTTTTTATTTTAAATAGAATTTTACATTGTTCTGTTATTGCCTGCACCATCACCCACTGTCACAACACACCCAACCCACTTTAGCTTGGAAAAGCTGCTTCAGGGATTACCTTATCATGGTTGAAGTTGCCCATAGGCACTGGTACACTGACCTGTCTTTGAACCCTAAACTTTCCTGTTAAAGGCCACTGGTCTAACCACTGACCCATTGCACCATGAGGTATGAGAGTGGTTACTGGCAACCATTCTTCAAATGTGCAGACAACTAAAAACTAGCATAAATCGCTCTTTACTCAATGCACTAAATTCAGATAGAACTCCAGCTTAATCACTCCCAAATCACTCTTAATTACCATTGAGCACCTTACCAATGTCAATGTTACACTAGCAGACTAAGAAATTCTGGGTTATTTATTGCTTTCATGACATTCACTGTTTACCATTCTACACTCAATTCAAATATTTACACAGGGAACATCTGCTTCATATTTGGAGCGGAAGCAGTTTCCTCCATCTCATACCATGTGGTGCAATTCAGGAGCACCCATAAACTAGACTTTGTTTATAATGATGGGGGTTTTAAAGCTCCAAATGGGGTCATTAATTCACAGCGGATATTTGGTACCAAGAAGAGATAGCTTTCATCTCCAAACGATTAAAGGGAGTTACAACTTCCTCTACAAGAGCTACATACAATGATACAGCATAAAGTATGGGTTCGTACTAATAAATGATCTTCTTGATATAAAGGGTATCATAACTGAGCTGAGTTTGAAATGTAAATATATGGTGGGTCTGAATAAATATTTCCGTCAATAATGTCTCTCTATTCATTTTGGGACAAAATGGAAAAATAAATTTCTCTGATAATTTGTTATTAGGACTTGATCCCTTATACCCTCTTTCTTAAGTTAGTTCTATATCTTTGTAAGATATGAACGCACTAGCACAGTAGTTTATCTAGATATCAAAATAGTAAATATATATAAGAAAGCAACAATTATACAATAACTCTGCCCATTAGAAATGTTTATTACACAATTATCGATCAGTCTTCCCACGTTGTGAACAGTATGGACTACTTGTCTTCAAAACTTGTTTGTCTTCAATGAAAGTAGACATGTTGTGATTCTTTATCCAAATGGAAATCTGCCTCCACAATTTGTCAACCTATATATTTCCAGAAGATGTAGGTCACCTTTCCCTTTATTTTATTTCAGGACAGATTTTAACAGGTTGAGGATTATAATGGATAGACAATAATTGGAATAGCCCACGTCACACAAACGCAGGTGAATACGAAAATCAACAAACATCACAGCCATTGATTGGGGGCTTCAAAGAGATCATAGACACTGTTCAAAAGCGCCCGCCCGCCCTAGATTGCGCTATTCCACAGGGCACCTCGACCTCATTTATACCCATCATCATCCTGTGTTGAACAAAGCCCGGCTGTATTATCACGCAATCTCACCTACTATTCCCTCTACTTTGACTAAGTCTGACCTATTTGTGAAATGTCATAGCTCCAAGTGATCTTTGTAGATTGTTCTCTCATGGGGATCTAGAATTGGATTTTCACACGTAATTTGCATTGGTTAGGGTAGATTTTGAACAAAATGGGGGCTTCGGAAATGAAAGAATCCGCAAACAAGATTATACGAACTGATTTCATGTGGAAATCTCTCCTTTATAAAAGAGAAATGTAATCTTTCAAGAGAATTTAGAACTTATCACTCTTAATAAGTAAAATAATGAGCAGGATGAAATGTGCTGTGTAGATGAGGTGAAAGAAGGGTCAAAATCTTAAATTATGTATTTCCATACTGAGCATCCACATCCACTGGCTGTGCATAAGTTTGCCATCGCTCGGACAAATAATAACATGTAGGAGAATGGGGGCAGGGAGACAATTCCGTTCCCGTCCTTAACACTTACAAACTGAGTACTTAACACATGAGTTCCTATTTGACCTTATAATGGGCTAACCACTTTTATCCTGTTAACCCCCACCCCCCCCCCCCCCCCCCCCATTTACAAATATGCTCATAAAACAAATTTAGATACAGCAATATGAATGCACAATTTCCCCTGATGTTTGATGTGTTGTAACACATGGAATGCTCAATGTATTCCATCATTCGAGTTAAGTCTATGTGAATAGGTACTTTGACAAGAAGTCCTTGATTGTTAACATTTAATCCGCAACCTCTGAACATGACCACTGCAACCTAGTATGATGGATGACATCCTGAAAGTAAAGATGGCTTCCCTTGTTACGCACATCCATCAAAGTCATGTGACCAAATACCGCACACGCAAATGCTTTCATGGTGAGGATGAGGGGGGCAGGGGAGAGGGGTGGAGGAATGTTGGCAAGTTTAGAATCAGTCAACTCAGGTTATCCTATCCCTATGTTATGAATGCAATGTCACGTCAGCTTCTACAGTTGCGGTATATAAAGACACAGGTGGCAAAGAATATGAGGAAGAGGAGGGGGAAAAAGAGGGAGAGAGAGAAAGACTGACAGAGAGACAGAGAGAGAGGGAGAGGTAGAGTTGGAGAGAGAGAAGAAGAAAGAGAAAAGCGAGAGAAAAGGAGTGAGAATAGAGAAAGGCGTACAGGGAAAAGGTGTATGAAAGACAGAAAATCAGAACAAAAGCCAAAAAGGAGAGAGGAAGGGGAAATATAAACTGCCCTAGTCCAGGTTTTATATCAATATCTATAGAAAGAGTACAGGAACATGCTCTAATATGTATGGGAAAACTTACTATAAATATTGAGAAAGACATAATGAATAATATATTGAACGAGGGGCATCTCGTATACAGAGGATTCTGTATGATGTTACTTATTGGGTGTTTTGATTGTAAAGAAATATTAAAATATGTGTGCATAATCAAAGACAGTGTATGTGTTTAGTGCAAATACAAACCCAAAATAACATTTCTATTGACATATCCATGATATTCTGAGAGTGAATTTGTGATTTAGATGATCTGTTACATACAAGGTCAGGTAGTTGCTTCTGAAAATTGCTAATGTGAAGCAATTACATGCACTAGATAATTCTAACCGTTTAGAATTGTGACCAAGTTTTCAAAAGGAAACAAATTAGGGAAAGATTGGATGCGGAACCAATGGAGGCCATACCATACATGAAATGTATCCGTTCAACCGGTAGCTCTCATTTGCGATTCACTTTCACGTGCCGCTCACAATATGCCTACCATATCTAGTTCATCATGCATGCTTGAAAGTCATTCATGTATCACACCGAGCAAAGTGATACGATTTCTTCCCTCCCTCCATTCCTCCATCATCGTCGGATATCTCCCATATTGATGTCTCAACCTCTCCAACACTGCAACTTTCATCTCACCATGCATGAATGCAGGTGCAAAAGCAGCATAGAATTGCAGTGCTGCTTCCAGTGTCTACAGAGTTACCCCCTGTCACAATGGAGACACTATCAAGACAGCGCTTTAGGAAATTAAGCGCTGTCAATAACAAGTCTTTATCTACTTGCAGCTAAAAAGCATCCTCTCGTACAATATTGCCTGAAATTGATACCACACTTGGGGGTCGGGAAGTCTAGGATTTCAAGTTTAAAGGCTATTGCTTTTGCGATTAGCAAACAGCTTTTGCAAGAATCAACTTGATAAATGCCTTCTAGCCTCTTGCTTTAGCCATACCATATGTTCACAGTTCAAGACACAGCTGTGCTATTTCTTGGGAGCAAAAATATTAATATATCAGAGACAGGATGAAAACATCACATTTAGGGATTAATCACCATTTAGGCTGATAACGTTTTTAAGGTTATTGATCAAGTTTGGTGACTGATGTAATCTCATTTATTCAGTAAATTGACATAGATTTTTACATTTAACACAATCCTTGAATGAAGTGTTTTTCTCAGACTCACTACCAACAAAAATTCCAAGTATAAAATATATGCATATGATTATATTGTTAATATATGAGATAAGGCTTTATTTCCTTGTCAATTTTTTCTTAATGATCAACCCATTGTCTACAAGTACCGGCTGGCTCCTGATATGACAATAAAAGAATTCAATAGTTGATGGATTAATGACAACAGCACCAGACAACATCTTAATGGGTGCTATCAATTTATTTTATCTTTAGACTATAACAATGGTTCATTACTCATCCCTAATGCCCTATGCTTTGCACTTAAATGACAATGCGAAACTGAATAAAGAAACAATAGAGGGCGTATTAAGTAATTACATCATTTAATACTAAGGTCATCATTTCATAATTTTCTCTCAAAATAAGTACTTAGAACATTGAATTGCCCCCATACCTCTATATTGTCTACTGAGAACAATGAGGGCTTAATGGAATAGAAATAATAATTGTCTGGCTCTTTGCAGATGATGTAACAAATCTTTATCATTTATATTTAACTTTTGATTGGTATCTAGTTTAACTTCCAAAATCCAAAGGTATCGTACTCAAAGTATATATTCTTCTGACAACAACAAAGATTAATCTCAAATTCAACAAAATAGGTATAACATCTACCTATGCATTAATTGAGTTGTATTTTTGCAAGATGTTATAAGTATGGCAAATGTTAAGTCAAAGGAAGGCCGATCAAGCCATTTCCGACCCTTTAACATGTAGATATATGTTACCATGGCAACCAAATGTACAAAGTGGGTCAGGCATGGTGTAACGACCTGTATGCTTGGGTTGAAGGAAGAGCAGTTAAGTCACTTGCTCTCACAATCCAAGACCATTCCAAAGCGAAAGGCTAGATACATAGGATGACATCTCTGAAATATTATGGCCAGAAGCTATGTGTTTTAGCTCGTAATGACAGTCGAAATGAAACGTTTAATGGGGCATGATTAAGCGAGTAGGCAGTGTGACGGTAAATACCCAGTACGCTGTTAGTCCTATACTAACGATGCTCCACTGCTCTAGCAGGAGCAAATGAAGCACATCATGCTCTAATACATTACAGAAAGCATGTGTAGAGCATTGCACATGGTGCACTATGGGGCAATGAACACTTCACACAAAGCATTGACATCATAGAGTTTTGAAGAAAAAAACATTATAAGGATTTAAAAAAAAAAATTAAGGTAATGCAATCATTGATTTAATTCAAGATAAAACAATGAATGAAAAACCATATCTATGAATGATAACAAATTAGAGCTAAGATTGGTTTGGTTTATTGGTTTGTCTTACCTGACTGCTAAGAAAGCATGTGTATGCTTGTAAGTAAGCAACCAGAGGACCAATGCCGTTAACCGATTGACTACTGAATTGTTATCTTTCCCATAGGGTTAATAGAGGAACAATCCGGTTCCAGGAAGCAATGGGTTGAGGTTTTAAAACACAAGTGGTGCTTGAAAGGATGAAAAACAAGCCTGAACTCCAATATTGATAAACATGTAACTGCGATCATGTGCATTCTAATAATCCTATTCTTCCTGGAACATGATTGCAACTATTGTTTTTAAAATCAACTCAAGGGCAGTTTCAACACCCAATTGTAAAGCCCATAAAAAATCATGTTCAGATTACGACAACTCATCATTGTCATCTTCACACATTTCAATAGGCTAGGCATAAGGTCTATCTCATTAATGTAGACAAGGTTCTAAGTCAACACAAGCAGTTGAATGAAGAAATATAAACACCTCACATCAATGAACACCAGGTTCCCACTGGGCAACTTCACGTTACACAACGTTATCTTCTATCACCAGGATCAACCTCATTCAAATACAATCAATAAACTTTTCTGTGTTCCTAGTCCATCAGCTATTTTTATCAGAGTAGGTACAAGCAGAACTATTCATCAAGAAAGATCTACGCTATGTTGCTTTGATGTAACATGCAATGATATCATCTAAATATAGTTTACTTATTCCTGGAATTCACCGCGTCAATCCTCAGTGTAATATACATTGCCCCCTTTCACACCAGCGTTGACCCATTGTGGGATTCAAACTAACTAGCATTAAATCACTTTAATTCACTGGATATTAATGCATAACCTTTAAAGACTGTAAATTATTTTTTACATCACCATTTTACATCTACATTATTTATCAAAATTCTGTGTAAGAGTTGGCAATCTCAAATTCACCATTCATTCTCGCATCTCTTTCCAGAATACTACACTCCATCTGTTGCTCTCTTGCTCTCTTGCTCTCTCTCTCTCTCTCTCTCTCTCTCTCTCTCTCTCTCTCTCTCTCTCTCTCTTCTCTCTTCTCTTGTATCTTACTTCCTCTTTCTCTTTTTCTCTTTTTCCTTCTAACCCCCATTGGTTTATATCTCTAGTTTATAGCTTGTTGCCAAGTAATTTTTGACCTCCTTCTAAGTGCTCAGGAGACCCAGGCATACGTCCTTTCATCTATCCCTTCAACCTTTCTGTCTTTTTCTCTCCCACTCACTCAATTCGCTGAATTGTGTCGTTTTGTAATCTCTTGAATCGTTCTCATTAACTATTGTCACAGCCTAATAAAAAAAGGAAGACTCCAACCACTCCTCATGTCTGTCAAATGCCAAGGGAATCTAGGCTTGATGTGAACTCACTATAACCCAGCACACCTAGCTTCGTCTTGCAAGAGAAGTTTAAATTGGTTCATTTTCCTTTTTTTTTTAAAGGATGGTTGTTTAGTCGACTGCTGATATACATCTCTCACAGAACAACTGTACAATTTAATGTTTTTATATTGCTTTCTCCTGTCTTATTCTGATATCTCAGTAAGGGAGTAGATAAAGAGAGTTAAAGGTAAAGACCAGTATTGGAAACGCCCCAATTTCAAAAAATGAAATGGAAGCTCTCATTACCAATCATGTGAAATAATATGTTTTGACTAATACATGATGATAACAAATTTGCCGGGAAACCGCCTACTAATTCATATATTTGGTAAATTTGTTTCTCTCATGGTCTGTGAGAGATATAGGGTAGTCCCATATACATCTTTCTGTGTATAGTGCTCTCTCTTTACAAAGAATGGGCCAAATTTCTTATCATTTTGATGATTCCAGAACCTTGCAGATGCTAGATGCTAGATGATCAACCTTTTCTGATCGATTCCACAACGTTTCTTTCACAATGCAATCGCATGACCATTACTGGTCTTTACCTTTAAGGTATGAATTAAAATGCAATATAATTCAATGTACAATGAAAGAATAGCAAAGAATATATTTATTGTAAACCCACAAGGTGCTAAAAAGAAATAAGGGTGGCAGAATCACTGATAACAAAGGAAATAGAATGGTTAAAGGTAGTCTGTGGCATTTTGGTGATGACAAAATATTAAAATGATTAGCGATCCGGGGAAAAAAATTCTTATTAAAATGAAGAAAAGAGAAGTAGAATGTCAGATGGATGGAGTAACAGAGTAGAGTAAGAGAGACAGATAAAGAGAAAGAGAGCACAGTAAATAAAGAGGGGAGGGAGAGAGTAGAATGAAAGTATTCCAAGCAGCTGTTTATAGTCAATGATGAATTCAAACTATTCAAACCCATCATCGATTGATTGATGCTAGCCATACATGCAACATCCATATAACCAGTCTGGACATAAAGAAAATGCTCATAAAGATGAAGTTATAGTTCCTAAGGTCACTGGGTCAGAGCTTCACTCCTAAGAGAAGCAAATGAGATAATGGAATTATACTTAAATATACAAAAAATAATTGATAATGTGAAATTTTCATTTTCATTTTTTAAAGTAAAGCTCAAAGAGCATAGGAATGATCCATACACTGTTCGAGTTTTGCACCATTGCATAAATAGAAATTCTCAGTCTCGCTATGAAACATATTTTTCTTTCATTTTGAATATCATTTTGAGTCAATGTTGAAGATGTCATTTTTGGCATAAAGCAACAAGTCTATCACTTTAGGTAATATTTTATATTAACTTATGCTCCTACATATGGATAAAGCAGTTTTCTCAGGAAAGGTCAAATTTGCAAAAAGTCTTTTTTTTAATAAATTTCTTTTACAGATACATAGAACTATCCTTTACCGATGGTTTATGTCTACTGAATGTCAAGTTTTCATTGACAGTATGGTCTTTAGAATAAAGACTTGGTTCATAGAATTTAAGTTTCTTTTTTTCTAGCTTCATGAAAATAATCTTCCGTTATTAATCATCCAAACAGCCTTTCATCCATTAATGTTACATGGAATAATATGAAAACAGAGAAGACATCTACAAGTTTCCTATCGTTCAAACCACAGACATGCCCTTTCTACATTAGCCAATCTTTCTGTCTATTTAGGCTGTCAGGAGAGGTTATCCATATCTATTTGGTTTGATTGGAGGCAGACTATTGACTCACATAGCATGCCTTATCTTCACTAGAATGCATATCTCGAATGCAGCCACAGTAAACAGGGGATAAAGCACTCATACTCCCTGATAACTCATGCATCAACATCATTTGATAGACTAGACTAGATACTGAGCAGCAACTGAGCTGCCATTAAATACAGACAGACCTCTTTCCATTGGTATTGCTATAGATTTAGAATCATGAGCAACACAATGAAAGAAGGGGTCATTTTCATTTAAGAAAACACTGATAAATTGTGTTGCAAAACATTTTATCAGAAGAAACACTTTAGATCCAAAAAAATTGACACCATCCTAACTCTACAGCTGTTTCCATTCACCTACCAAGTTCCCTTAACAGCTTTGCCACACATAGCAACAGAAAGTTATTTCAGCTAATGGCTAGCAAGCGGATCGCACCGCATATCTCATCAAGGTTTGAATACCGATAGCTTAAATGATCTTCATCGCATTTGTCAATGGTCATACGCAGGTGTTGAAGGTGCTATAACCAATCTACGACCTCCCTGTAGACATGGTCCATCTTTCACACTTAAATTGCCTGGTGATGAGTGCATCTCGCTGCCCCCACTACCCCCCCCCCCTCCCCTTCCCTCCCTACCCTCTTGATATGTATGCAAGTCCAGTTGCAGGTCATATTCACTCTTGCTTCCCAGGCAAAGAGCTCTTAGGTAAATGTCAAGTCTCATCCTTTTGAAAAGGGAGAGCCAAGCGACGGGGTTACATTTCAAGAAAAATGCCTTTCTTTTGGGAAGAATATTGAAATTGTTTAAATGTGCTTCAGGTTCTTATATCAGTTGTTATATAGATTTTAATAAATATATTATTATTATTAAAATCTGATTTCGAAGAACACACACAATTTTATGTGATATCAAATATAGTAAATGTTGAAGTCTTCTTTTGTTTTCATTAAACCAATTTTTTTAGATTAATGATTTTTTTGTCTTCCCCCAAAGAATGTCAAAAATTGAGATTCTTGTTTTATTCTAACAAATAGAGAATAGTTGCAAATATATGAAAAATGATTACATACTCTACAACTAAATTTCCAATTTTCCCCCTCAAATTCTGAGGAGGAAAGCTATACCACAACACTTACAATCCATCTTGCCTGCAGCATATAGGGCCACCATCATTTCATACTGACCTAATTAGTGTGATCATTATCGTACAGACGAAAACAAATCAACAACTTTGCAAAATTGCAGAAGAAAGAAACCAAACGAACCTACTGCAGCTAGGTGCATGTACATGCAAATGATAAAAGCAAACGTAGGGCAAATCAACACCTCTCTTTTCACAATGCCTGTCACGAAAGTTGTTATTTCAAACCCATTATTGAATTGGGCGATGACGCAGCAGCTAGACTTGTCTCAAGGACTGACGCAAGTGCGACAAATTACTCTCTATCCAACAAATTATGTGCCCCCACCTCAGCTTGCATGCAATCAACCTCGATATCTATTTTTATTAATTCAACGCATCCACGTCCACATTTTCTTCCATAAAGCATGCAGGCATATGACTATTTACAGTCTGCTTTCACAGTCTATATCTATATTGACTTAAATGAAAAATGCATAGCAGACAATACTTTGCATTAGATGTCATGTTAACATCAATTCAGGAGCCCGCTAGGCTCCATTCGTTGCAATTCTTGTTACATCATTCTCGTTGTGAGAGAAAACTATGTCTGATGCCGGTACTAATCAGTTTGTACGTGTATCAATTTCTGTCAACAGTTATTCATTTTACATGGCTTGCTTACATATGAAACCTAAATTCCCTTCTATCCTTTTGACGAGTAGGCTGAATGTCATCAATATTAAATTTGTACTAGAATTCAGTTAGCTTGCGCTCTCTCTATGTCTTCTCAGTCTATCCCTACCTCTCTCTCTCTCTCTCTCTCTCTCTTGCTCCAACTGTCTCTTAAGTTACTTCTTTCATTCTTTTTCTATCACAATATTGCTCTCTCTCTCTCTCTCTCTCTCTCTCTCTTTCTCTATGTTTTTCTTTCTTCTTCTTTCTTGTCTTTTATATCTTGATTCTTTTTATGTAAGTTTATCTATCCCCTTTCCTATTTTCTTCTTCTCTTTTGTTCTGCTCTACATTTTGTATCTTTATTTTCTCCTCATTCATTACTCAGCTTTTTTTTTCTTCTTCAAAACGCCACCCTCCTTCCAACACCAACACTTGCATCATCAGCACATACACATCTTTGTTTTATCATGCACATCTGCTGAGGAAGAAATATCATATTTTCCACTATAGAGCAAGTATCCTCCCACCCCAATTTATCTACATAATATTGAAAGAAGTTTAGATGGTAACTAGTGGAAGAACAAGAGGTACTTCTGTCATTGTCTACAGAAGCTAAAGTTCATGCTAGACGATCTTGTGTTTCAAAGGAATGAAAAGATGAAAATAGAAATGAATGTATCGGGTGAAGAATTTAGAATTCTGAGTGAAATGTCATCCTTGGTTAGAGGGGGTCATTAATGCACCCCTTTATTTGTAGCAACTGGCAAGAAGGGCACTAACTGTGAAATGCATTCACCACCCCATTACCCCCATTCCATCCAACACAGCCCCCTGGCCCTTCATGCAGCCACCATCCTGCATATATGTGTGTAAAAATAGCGCTGAATTGAGGCAGGTGAGCTAGGAAACCAGGGCTCCGCCGTCGTTTAGAGCGTTAAGAGCGTTAAGAGCTTCTCCTATTATTGTTTCTTCCAAACTAATTTCACGGTGCTAGCCACCTGACAAGCCCCGTTCAATCCCCCATATCGGCTTGACCGAAGGGACAACTTGGAAAATCCCTGAGTAAATTACTCTCAGGCAATTAAATGCCAATTTGTCGGGGCGGGAAGCCTGATGGGTAAATTTTTGATGAGGAATATGGGAGTAGGATGACGGCCGGCAAGCGGAGGGCAGTCGGGTGAGTGTGTGTGGGTAACTTGGTGACCTTAGGAGTGTTAATAATAAGCTTGCATCCTGCCAAACTTGGCATCACGTAGTCAACAATATTGTTCTATTTAAAAATTTAAAAAACATATTTTTTTTAAGCACTGCTCAAAACAAAAACAGCCAATACTCAGTCATTTCCATTAGCACTTAACTTCATCTCAATGATAACATATACAACAATGGCAAGTGCATACCACAATCTTACAATGATATGTCAAGTTGCATGCAGCTACACATATATATTCAAGGAATAACATAACATAATCATATAAAATATAATCATGTTCATGCTATATCAATGATCATACTTTTCCATGCAAAAGATCCATATGAAAAATTAATCTATCATTATATTTATTGAAAATAGTCTTTCCTACATTAAAATCAGGAGTAGAGTAAGCCATTAACCCATTCCCCTCAAGAGCTGGATCTTTCCTGTTATCAAGCTTAACTGAATAAGAGAGTTCTGGGGCCCGTCTTACAAAGAGTTGATATCGATCGCAACTTATTTGCGATTGATATCAATAGCAACTATGTACATAAGAGATAGGAGACTGCAAACTTGCGATTGATTGGAGGACTTACGATTGATTTGGATCAATCGCAACTCTTTGTAAGACGGGGCCTGTCAACAGGTTAATATAACTGTCTGCTTGGCTAATTATTAGGCAGCATTCAGAATGGCAGAGAACACCGTTGGTCTGTAGGTATTCAACCTTTTTAAAAAGTCAAGTGATTATATAATATAAAACTTGGATTCTACACCGACATTGCATTTTGCTAGTGATGATAAATTTAAGCAAGTTTTTTGCTTAGTATGATATTATATTCTCTTCCAGATCTATTTCCTGTTATTTCATCTCATCTTCTATTTTTGTTTTTTTAGTCTTTATCTACTTTTAGCAGTCATCTTCCATCTCCTCGTTTTAATTCTTAATTCTCTTGTTTCATTCCATTTATATCCAAAACCTTTTTTTTTAGCTAACGTGTAATCATTCAAAAGCATTGCATTTTATTGGTCTCTAAACATTTTCCCTCTTAATTATGCCATTCAATTTTATCTTTTGAGAAAGTGGTCTCACAAAGCTGAGGAAGTGCTCTGGCTTAAGCTTACAACCATGATGAATATTCAAACAAAAACTTCTCGACATGAATTCTGAAAGAGAGATTTGATAAAGAAACCATCTCAAATGGAAAACATTTGTAAAATTGAGAAAACATCTGAGAAAAACATCAGAGAATGAAAGGACTTCACTCTGAAAAGCCATTACGTAAATGTCAAACGTAATACCAAACTGTTAGGTTACAGTTACACGAATGACTGAATGCTTCTAACCACATATACTTCAAACAAACAAAGAAAGGAAATATGCTTTGTAATACTTCCCCGCATCCGCTGTGTCGGCGATACATTTAAAATATTTTCTAACCACTCTCACTTTTCGCATAAATAAATACAAAAAACAAAACCAATTTCCCTTCGCTGACTGACGCGTGCCTGGAAAATGACCACTTTCTCTTAAACCCTTTAGACGATGATGTTCCATATACGAAGTGAAGTGAAGCGTTCTCACTTCTTGTGATAATGCATATTACTTCCACCCTAGGTACACTAACTTCACTTTTATTTTCGGCACTTTCTTTTACTCATTATCCATTTGTTCCATGGCAAGTGAATGTATATAAATACATTATTCACAGCTAGTCTTTCAAATAGATGTACTTTCCTCAAGGTACTTTTTCTGTATCTAATACATAAAAACACATTGTCCTGATACAAGTTTCTTCTCTATAGAAACAGTACATTTATATTTTAAGCATCCCTTTACAGGAACATCATTTGATGTGAAACACATTCCATCTTCACTTGTCATTACCAAAGGAACATTTCAAGAGTAACATGGCTTTCATAATATGTTATTCATCTGCAAAAATACAATGACGAGAAGCAGTCCTCATTTTTCTTCAGAATTTTATTTCTGTGGAAAAGAAGTACAGTAACTAATTCTTTCCACACAAAAACAACTCTGGATTTTAAATATAACTGATTCACATCTACAACAATATTGAATCTTTGAAATCTACAAAAGCTTGTTTCTGCAAATACGGCTTTTTACGGCTTTTTACAAGTGTACCATGTTAACAAAGTTTTTAGGTGTACAGTATCTGAAATTAAATCATCTCTTAACGGTTAAAAAAAAAAAAAAAATTTAAATAATATATTTTTCCGATGGGTAATGAGCAATAGAAAAAAACACATGTTCCTTCAATTGTAATGTATGCATGATGTCACACATACAAGTTGTAATGTCGATGAAAAGTACAATTTTGTTATACGTCATCCATTCTGATCCGTAAATCAGCAGCACTAACGAGGATGGTTTGACATTTATCGGAAACGTCAATATTCCTTCTCGGAGAACTACAAAATCAAGCCAAATAAACAGCTTTCCCTTCAGTCAAGACAGTCATGCAGAAACAATTCCATTCAAGAAACAACTCTTTTACAAATTACGAGAACACACTTTAGTTCTCCAATACAAACATATTGATATTCACCTTTACAAAAACAATCACACCCCCCCCCCCCCCTCCCCTGCCCCCAATAGACGACACAACAAGGGAGCCTTGGAAGAAAATAAATTCCATAAAACTAAGCCTGAACAAAATGAAAGGGAAGGGCTGTCACAATTGTTGTCATGGAGGCACGGTTGCTATGGTGATGACTGCCTCGTTACCCTTGACGCATTAAGTGCACGTTGTTTCGGCTGGCTTGTTAAAGATAGTCTCCTTTGCTCTTTAGCAGGGAGTCGGCATGTTTAAATATGTATGCGTCCACGTCCATGCATGGTTTGTGTATAAAGGAAATGAAGCATGTATCTCTTTCTAAATTTAACTTTCTCAGCTAGAGAGTTTAACCAAACAATGTCAACATTTTCCGCTCTAGAAAAGAAAAGTTCCAACATCATTTCTATCTCAATAGATACATATACACAAAAATAAATGGTAGCCCACAAAAATCGACAGAAAAGGCTTAAATGGACTTGAATTCCAGTTGTTAGTATTCTTATTATTATTTAGAGCCTAAATCACGAAGCAATGCTTGTTTAGATTTCTATATCTAATATAATTGCCATCTCTTTAAAAATTGCATCGCAAGCTTGAAATGCTAATTCAGGTAAAGAAAAAAATACAATCTAGAGAATTATTTCATAAAGGCTTCTGTAACAGGAAAACTTTGAAAATATTTTCCAACATTTAAGCTGGATTAAATATAATGTCTTTAAAGTACTTCTAAAGAAACAATTCCTTCTTACTATACAAGAATAGATTGCAAGATAAAGAATATTACGTTTTGAAGCAGTGTAAGAAGAAGCTAATAAGATAGATATTTATCCTTTCCTTAGTTTCTTATGCTTCATCTTTTCCAAGCTTAACCATGCTATCTTATGCAGATGTGAAGATATTTTGTCATTGCTGCCATTTCTTTCAATTACAGTTAAGCCTTGTTCAGAAATACAGCAGTAAAAATACTGCAGTCTTTTTTATGGTAACGTGTAATCTCTTCAGCTTTCTGTATCTTAAAAGAGAGCTATGTGAAAATGCGTAGGACCTATGTTGCACGCAGTTGCCATTCGTTTACACATTAAAAAATCATGACTTTTTTTTGCGGTGGTTTGCCCCGTCGCAACTGAATGAGTCTTTGCTTTTCCTTTTTTCACTGTTCTTTATTTCAAATGGAATATTCTGCTTGTGCACAAATGTTCATTAACCCTTCTTTTATTTGTTTCATTATCTCCTCTCATTTTGAGCCTGAATCTTGGGACCATAATGCAATTACAGGTACCTCATGAGTATCGGAACAAAATTGGAATTGCAGATTAACAAATCCCAACCATTTCATATTTGTCTTTCAATTATAATTTTTGTGAACAGGTACTTCAAATTAGCCTACATATCAGAAATCATACAATAGACATCTCCAATCAGCGGAAATGAAAGTATTTCCCCCACGAGGGCAGTATCTAATTAAAATACAGTCATTTTGATTTTCATTATTTGGTCCAAACACGAGTATGCCATCCAACCACTTAATAATTGGAATGAAAGCATTTTAGAATCGAAGAGTAATATGATATTTCTTTCTGTCTACATAAAAGTGCTATGGGTTGAGGTTGTAGTTTTGATAAATCAGAGAACATTCTGTTATAAGAAATTGCTTTTTTTTTCTAGAGCTTATTCGCAGGCGTACTCACATGGAGTTTAACAACCACAAGATCACAGTGATGAGCTCCTTATTTATTAAAATCCTCAAATCACTGACCTTTAATTGGCCTAGATTTACCTTTAAGATGATGAGATCTTGCCCAATAAATGCAGCATTTCAAAAATGTACATTCATGCCTATACTATAAACATTGTGGATACAGAAGACTTATGGTGATCATTTCTTTTTTCATCTTGTTTATGAAAGGTCACCGTTATAGCACCATGCCTACTGTCCACCGAGGAAAATGGTGGATAGAATAAGAAAAAAGCTTGATAGCCAGCTTTGCAGCTTGTAGAAGGGTGTAAGCGTGTTACCTCATTCTACTTGGAATGCAGATGCGCACTATTGCGTTAAGGAGAAAGTTGTTGGCACTGAAATGCCCATAGTTTTAAAAATATATGCTTATTTACTACAGAACTACTCAAATTACAGATGTAGGTAGTTACAATTGATTGTCCATTTTGTATTAGTCTATAAAATAGGAAATCCCTGTCATGATTTTAAAAAAAATAATATATGTATAAAGCGGTGAAAATTCTAGAAGCAAGAAATTGCTTTGAGGCAAGGACTCATGCTAACAGCATTCTGCCAGCAGCACAAAGACTTGCCTTAGTTATGAAAGGGTTAAGAAAAAAACTAGCCGATTATCACACAGCCCGTGTATAATTTTGAACTGATATAGGGGATAATCCCTAAGGATTGTCAAGTTCTTAGAAGCTCCTGTGACATTTATTTATATTCCATGATGTCCGCAACGCTCGAAAGGGTATCTATCAAATACGCCTTCCCAACTCCTTCATCACTGTTTTCCAACTCTTTATTTTCCTTCTACTCCCACAGTTCAATTCTGCATTTCACCCTATAAGTATAAACATCATAGTACTGTAATTTTTATTGTAACTGACCATATCTTTTGTTTTTATTAGCAAATATTATATTTCTCTTGGAAAATCATCATATTTTAATAGCCATATGACATACATGTACCATCTACATGGAGGTTCATGTTTGTGCTCATTTCTGTTGCTTACAACATTTCATTTCCTAAATACATGGTTTTAGTCTGCTACCGCATTGCAAAATGGCTCCCTGGTTCAAAATATATCCTATACCTTTCCTCTTCAAATTCTACGGAGTCATCTACAGCATGGGTGTCGATCCCGGGGGGATGGGGGGGATATATCCCCCCCAATATTTCAGGTGGGGGGGATGCCCTGTACAATCATCCCCCCCAATAATTCATCATTAAAACAACAAAAAATGAAGAGAAAAATTAATGATGAGAGCCCGATGAGAGTAGTTAATGGTTATTACTCGCAAGATGACCATCAATATACACATTTTGCTATCTCATTTTCATAATTGCATATATACGAAGTAAATGAGACAACCGTATATGAGACAAGAATAAATTGAATTCTCGCTCATACGGCTCCATCAGGAATTGATGAATTTATTCAATTTGTTCAATCAACAGCATCATAGAAATGCAGTGCGCCAAATGCAAAACCGCAGCGTTAAAAAGCAACCAGCTAAATGTTAAACGCGAAGCGCAAAAGTAGCAATCTGCAATGCACATCAGACAATCCTGGACAGTGTAAACATAAATGAACTCTGTGACGAATTCGTGATGAGATCGGAGACAAGGAGAATGATTTTCGGACATCAGTATGACTTATAAGATAGTTCACTAGTTGCTATGTTGTTTCCGTTCACCTTTCTTTAAAATTCACGTCATTGTATCTTTGTTTATTTTTTTCACTCATTTTATTTCCTGATATTTCCTAAAACATTTTTTATTTTTGGAGAAAGATTATTATGTCACAACTTATTTTTGTTTCATTTAAAAGCTGATGTAAGCCTATGCCACTGGCGTACTGGTGGAGGGGGGAGGGGCTTGGGGGCTCTAACACCCCCAATAAAATCCAACCATTACTTATTTTCAATTTCATACAAGTGATTTATAAATGTTCGTGATATCACATGATTTTCAACGAATTCGCTTTTCTCCATTTCTGTTGCAAAGTGTCACATTCCCAAAAAGCCAGGGGAATTGCACACAGACATGGTCACGATACAACGAATCGTCTTCCTTCTCTAATAATTAAATGAAACGGTAAAGCTTCCGCGCTTCGCGCGGGATGGGCGAAAACGAATACAGACAAGGATTAAGAGTAATAAATTATTGAACCGTCACAGCTTCCGCGCTTCGCGCAATAGGGGGGGGGAACTTAATTCAGACAAGCACACGATACAACGAATTGTCATCATTCTCTAATAATGTAATGAAACGTGAAAGCTTCCGCGCTTCGCGCGGGATGGACGAAAATGAATTCAGACAAGGATTAAGCGTAATAATTTATTGAAACGTCAAAGCTTCCACGCTTCGCGCGGGAGGGGGGGGGAACTAAATTCAGACAAGGATTAAGAGTCGAGAATGGTACATCGAATCGTATTCTTGCTTTAATAATCTAATTAAACGTCAGAGCTTCCGCGCTACGCGCGGAGGAAGAGGAACTTGATTCAAACAAGGATGAAGAGTCGAGAATGGTACATCGAATCGTCTTCTTTCTTTAATAATCTAATGAAACGTCAAAGCTCTCGCGCTTCGCGGGGGAGGGGGAAACTCCTCCCTCCCTGCACCCAACCCCTTGGCTACGCGCTTAGGGAGGGGTGCAACCTGCCACATGCTTCTACCCCTTGGTTGCTTTGATCCATTGCCGAAAATATTTTGGCTCCTATCATCCCCCCCAACCACGGATACAAATCGACACCCTTGATCTACAGTATCATATCATTCGCTAATAGCCAGAAGGGCTTTAACTCTATGTGAAGAGCTATTGGTTACCTAGTTACATCCCTTCTGGCTCCAAAGAAATGCTACACTTTCGCTGTTAATCCCTCCGACTTGACCATGCTATCCATGCCCTAGGCACGATCTTAAAGAATATACTCCTTGAGATGGTACAAATGGAGGTCAAATATGTATTATAGCTTTAGCTGGCAAGCCTGGCATAGAGTCAATCAAGTCTCCTTGGGTTGGGTTGGGGCAGTCTGTAGGTATATAAACATGGGCAATGCCAACTGATTGATGAAAATGGGCAGCGTTGGAACATGAAATGTTTGACGACATGTCTGCTGCCTCTGTGCCGTTTGTTTGAAGGGAGGGACGGTTCGTT
Source organism: Strongylocentrotus purpuratus (assembly GCF_000002235.5). NCBI lineage: Eukaryota > Metazoa > Echinodermata > Echinoidea > Camarodonta > Strongylocentrotidae > Strongylocentrotus > Strongylocentrotus purpuratus. The sequence goes on along the minus strand of NW_022145599.1, from coordinate 5,897,253 downwards.
TGTCGCCCTCGTCCAGGCAGGAAGGTGGAGTGAATGTCGCCAGCACAAAATGGATGCCATGGGCTGCTGTCCTCTGTGCATAATGTGATAGAAGATTGCATAGTACGCTGTACTCTTGTACAAGGAAATTGACAAGAAAGCTATTACCTCTGCAGTAGTTTTGGCCCCAAACACCAAACCAATCACTCCATTTCCTACTAGAATCAAGTTTCATGATACCCAATATGTAAGTAACTCTAATCAGTGCATTTTGATGAAAACATGTCAGTACTTGCTTTTTAACCAAAACCGCATAAGGGGGGTTTTACATTTGTAATGAAGAAGATGCATGCCTAAATACGTAGAAATTATCTTAATATCACACAATTATACCACAATTGGCTCTATTATCCTTAAAATTACTTAATATCCTCATTTGACATCACAGTCACTGCACCATTTGCTATCTGTTTCTAATTTAATTCCATTGTTAATGAAGGTTGTGAGGAAAGTACAACAATAATCTAGAATGTACTCAAACAGGGTTGTCAGTACAATCTGTATACCAGGCATCCACACTAAATCTGGCTAATTATGTATTTGCTGATTCATCACTCAAAGCTCGCGCACTCTCTCTCTCTCTCTCACTCTCTCTCTCTCTCTTTCTCTCGCTGTATGTTTACTTTCATTTGCGTTCATACTAACTTGAATTCCCCTTTCATATTTTCTCTGATCTGTATATCTTTCTCTCTCTGTGTCCCTCTTTCTCTATATCTTTCTCTCTCTCTCCCATTCTCTCTCTCTCTCTCTCTCTCTCTCTCTGTTTATACGCCTTTGAGACTGTTTCTTGCTTTTCTCAATCTGTCTACCTCTCTCTCTCTCTTTCTCTTTCTCTCTCTCTCCCTCTCTCTCTCTCTCTCTCTCTCTCTCTCTCTCTCTCTCTGTTTATACGTCTTTGAGACTCTGTTCCTTGCTTTTCTCAATCTGTCTACCCCTCTCTCTCTGTCACTCTCTCTCACTCTCTCTCTCCCTCTCTCTCCCTTTCTCTCTCTCTCTCTCTCTCTTTCTCTCACACACTCTCTCTCATCCATCGGTGCAGACAGACAGCTAATACCCCTGTGCGTGCCAATAAAGCGTCGTCAGGTGCGACAGACAGAGGGGAGGTGCAAGTACGTGAATATGTTAATTGCATCTCGCTGCAGTGAGTGTACATTATAAGGCTTGTTTGCCTGCCCATTTTTAACTCTAGCTCTCTCCATCACCTTCTCTGTGGCTCGACTATCATGGGTATCTTCTCGCATTAAAACACACCGAGGATGACAGCATGTATCTCCACGGTGACGGTCGTCTTCTTCCCCATTTCATAGCAATTAATCAGATCTATAAATCTGTTCCCAGATTTCTTTCATTCATTCCATAATATCATTTAAACCTAAACTCAAATGCAACAAAGATGAAAGCATAATGCAGTATGATAGAAATGTATGAGTTTGATACAGTCCCAGGTGCTGGTTATCTCAATTTTAAATGAAAAATGTCTTCACCATCCTTCATTTCATTTTAGTGTTCAATTTTCTCTTTCTCGTAAAAAGTCTATCATTGTTGAGAGCCAGAAGGGTGAAAACTCACATACATGTACTTTTTTTATAGAGTTAATAGTATTCTGGCTTTTGGCAGATGATACATATTTCATGTCGTCATCTCTCAGCTGTTATGCAGCATTGTAGCATTTTTTTGTATAAATCCCAGACAGTAGAATTCCCATTTGCATTAATATCGCATTCATACATAATGTGATACCAATCCTTTTCATATTTGGTCCAATCCACAAGAAATTAAAGGGATTTCATCATTTGAAAAATATTCATATATTGAGATTAATTGCTTTAACAAATCAAGTGTCTACAGTCTAATCATTTCAATCTTAAACCTCTTGTGCTCTGCCATTTAAAAAGTGTGATGTTAGACTAATTAGATGATTCCTTATCTTTTTACACATCATTGATGTGGCAAAATCTGTCCTAAAACAATGATGGTCAGGTCTCTCTCAAACTTTCAATTGGGAAATATCTCTAGGATTCCTCAAATAAAATTGAAAGCGATATTTTTCAGATCGCTGAATATACCCAAATCCCAATTTTTTGAGAATAACATCATTTCTAAAATACACTTCCTGAATGCACCCAAAATGTTCTGGCATCTCTGGAACAGTTTAAAAACTTATGAAGCATTGTACGAGTAACCTTTGCTTCATGACAGATATTCCTATAGCATGAGTCAAAATTCTTTATCTGAGTTGAGCCAATAATTAACAATTCATTTTTGGTGTATGACTATATATTTCCTGCAGGGGTCATATTGACATATGAAGGTAACATTGGCTTGGTAGATTATGTGATAAGGTGGATAGATAAACCAACAGGGATATACGTGCAGAATGATGAACCAGAAAATAATTAAACATACTTATCACTGTTCATGTCGTAATTAGAGGATATAAGATAAAGGGGTATATAGACAGTATAAAATAATTTCTTGTCCTTCACAATTTTTTGATAGGTTCTTTTTCATCCCCTTTCCTAATCTGATTTTCATGTATTCAATAATATCAGCTGTTCATTCTTATTTCGTTTCTGAGTTGAAAGTTGACTCTTCATTTTCAATTGCACTTGTATATCTTTCATCAACCTACAAACCTGTATAATTATGTTACTTCTACTTCTTCACACCACCGAAGTCTTGTAAAGCGCATCCTTTAATTGTCTACATGATGATACAGCAAGTCACCTATTCCAGCAGCGATCGTTATCCCGAGTCACGTAATCGAGATGCATTACAGAAGTATCCTATTGTTTGCTATGATGTGTTGCATTCGCTGGGAGGACACATCATGCCCCATCCAATCTGTGTCTTAATAGTTAGTATGACACGTCGGGACAGATGGGCCTTGCCAAGACAACCTTCCCCAGCTGTGCGTTCACGGATCAAAGACAAAGGAGATTTCAGTCCTTGAAGGCTCGCGTCCTAATCACGCCCAGAATGTCTGATGCGGGCATCAGAAACGAAAGCGAGAACATGGACAGAACATATGCAGTAGAACCGCTTACTGCATGACTACAGCACTGATTAATGTATCAACATTGTTGAGTTAAGAGTTAAACGAGGACAATGTAATTAACTTTCATTTTGTGATCAGCTTATTCTTCCATTAAATTTCATCATCCATCTGACTTCGTTCCATAGGGTGAAAGCATTCATGTATTGATATTTCAAAGCCTGAAATCTATGCTATTCTACTGCCTCTATGATATGATTCAAACAGGGACCCTGGCATTCATATGGAAGTATCATTACAGAAATGTCAATAAATTTGAATTCACCTCCAGATAAATTGACCCATACGGCACTGTCATGAACATGTATGCAATTACACACACAACATGCCATCGCGCTCACTTGACTTCCAACGGGAGCACTCTTTTGCTCTGCTCGGCTGCTCCGAACATTATTTGGGCCGTGATTCCAACACCATGCCTTGGTAGGCAGGGTGAGTGAGCAGAGCTGGTAATAATTTGCCAAGGACGCCGCTCATTCCGCCATCATGCAAGCCCCAACTACCAGGGCAGCTAGGGTGAAATCAGCCTGAAAAACAGGTTCAGCTCCATATATGGCAAGCCCGTAGAGGATAGTTCATCGTCTACACTAGACAGCTGGTACTAACTTCAAATAGTAACTACTGGATAAGGGATAGGTACACTACAGGATCAGAATATAATGGTATTTGTTATGTAAAATTAATAACAAAAAGATTACTCATATCATAGGGCAATGATTCTGAATGCTTTAATACAATCTATCAAAATATCAGTAGAGAAGAATCTCCCAAATTTATATAAAATGCATGTGTGCTCTCTCTCTTTCTCTCTTTCTTTCTTTCTCTCTCTCTCTTTCTCTCTCTCTCTCTCTCTTTCTCTCTCTCTCTCTCTCTCTTTCTCTCTCTCTCTCTCTCTCTCTTTCTTGCTCTTTCTCTCCTCTCATAACCTTTAAACTATTTTACTTCATTCCCATCTCTCTTTCTCTCTCTATCTTTGATGCTCTGCCTCTCTTAACAATCTGTCTTTCTCTGTCTTTGTATCATTGTTTCATTTTCATTCTACTAAGAAGCCCCTGCCCCCCCCCCCCCTCCCCTCCCTTGAAACAGAAAATAATTTTTAAATTCCACTTCCCACCCAACAGATTACAAACTATCATATATCGACCATGCTGCCATCAATCATTTCTCAGGTCTTATCCCCCATGTGTCATGACCATCTATAAGGGTCACTCTGTGGTGACAGTCTTTCATATAGAGGGTCATAAAAGAGAGAGGGGTCCCATCTTTTACTGAGGACAGGAGGAGCAGGAATTTCTGACCTCCATCTATAAAACAGTGAGCTGGTTGGTAGCAGCATGCACTCCACATGCCATAGTTAGTATGAATGGAGGTGAACACTGGAATGAGAGAGAGTGGGAGAGGAGAGAGGAGAGAGGAAGAGAGAGGGAGAGGCAAGATCGAGAGAGAGCGAGAGAGAGAAAGAGAGGGAGGGAGAGAGAGAGAGGTATAAAACGAGAATGTATCTGAAATCAACATGAACATTATGCAAGAAAGAAGCCATGAAACACAATATATTCCAAAATCAAAACATGAGAGTGAATCAATATTATCTTTTCTTCACCTGCCAAAGACTCTATGCAAAAACGTCACCTTAAAATCCAAATCACTTTCTATTTTGACAAGCTAGTCCTGTTAAATTGCTCTTCTATAACGTCGTCTCTTCTCTTAGTAATATCATGAAGTATTCCTCTGATCGGAGGGGGACCCACTATTAAGTTCATTATGAACTGCCTCCCTTATAGCAGGCCTCCGCGTCATTCATATCAAATCAATAGCTTCCTGTCAAAAACCCGCTCGTTTCCTGTCCCCCTGGCAGGCAGGCTGAGTCTAGCATTGAGCAATATGGCTGACTTTGTTCACATCTCGATGAGATGTCCCCGTGGTGATCAGCTGCTTCTCCCTCCCATTCAGGACAGGTCTCTCAGATCTTTTGTTTGTGGCTCCGTTTCTAGTGTCATTTCTGACATCTATCCATGATCGTCAACCAGTTTCCCAAGCTCAAAGAAAAGGACATGAACAGAGGGAACAGTGAAATTCCCATCCGATCTCTATGACTACGAATCATGTACGGTAGTAGAGCTACGTAGCATGTTTAATTCCATTTGTTTTATTGGCAATGTAAAGGCCCTAACCATAGCACTACTATCACACCAACTAGGAACCAACGATAAAAGAAGTCTTGGAGCTCAGAGTACCTTAGCCCTACAGCACAATGACAATATTGATTGATGTTGTTATGAAATTAATATCGTTAAATTCAAGCATGGTAAAATCGATACAAGTATTCTTTTAGGGACCTCTATTTCTTGTTATTCAATGTGAATGCATACATCTTGTATATATGTACAATGCTAGACATATATTGGGGTTGATGCAATGTGATAGTATCTATGTAGCCTCACATTGTTATTGTGCGAGATGAATCAAGTTCATTCAAACGTCCCTTAATCAAGGCCATTTCTCACGAACATCAACAATAACAAGTCAGCGCCACAATCAATACCTATGTATGTACGCTCCACTCGGCCCATAGAATACAGTACACACTGCATGTATGTATCCATAAACAATAAAAATGCTGTCTGCTGACTCTAGTGTATGTCTTGGAGGCCTTCCTCTCTCTTTTCCTCTCCTCAAAGGGTCCTGAATATTTCTTGACAGAAAGTCAATGACGCTCCTCATCCGCTACATGGATGATGTGCTCGAGAATGCTCTCTGTTGTCATGGAAACGCGAGTCTAATCCCATCCTCAGAGGATGTAATACAAGAGAGCAAACTGAGAGACTTGTGGCTGAGAGACGTCCGTGTGATACATGCTTACATGCCTGGAAAGACAACACTGCAAGTTTTCAGCCATCTTTCAGTTTACTTCAGAATTCAGGATTGGCATTAGCATTCAACACACTGCCATCTATCCACTCCTTAACATTTTGAAGAATATTGTCAATTTTTTGCGGAAGTCTAGGTGAACGATGGGGAGCGAGACAAGTTTTCCAGCTTAGGTTATGTTTTTAAATTCTAGAATCAAATACCTTTTAAAGATTCCAAAAAATATGATAACATTTTATGTCTCTTTTTGCGATTCTTGTCTCTCTCTCTCTCTCTCTCTCTCTCTCTCTCTCGCTCTTTCTCTCTCTCTCTCTTTTCCTTTCTCTTTTTTTTCTCTCTCTTTTCCTCTATTTTTTTTCTCTCTCTCTCTATCACTATTACTATTAATATTACTACTTCTACTACTACACTACTATTACTACTACTACTACTTCGTCAAGATATAAAATCCTTTTTTTAAGCTAAAATAATACAAGTACATGTACATTACATCCAAATTATTCCCACATGCATATCCTTGTTGGATGTAGAAAGTACATGTTGATGACTGTGATTCACATCCCCCCCCCCCCCCCCCCCCCCCATATAGCTATATAATGAGTAACACTCAAGCATGCATTTCTCATGGCATTTAGCTATGGTCAATTTCTTTTCATTTTCCGGTAGAACCTAATGGTGCTGATGATAATGTTAGTAGCACCTCAGACTCATATCCAGGGACTCTAAACTCACACCTACATTAACGTCTGTTTGTAGCCAAAAGGGTGTTTACTTGTATGAATTAACACAGAGTTAATGCCCTTCTGGAACTGAACAGACGATAACTGACCTGTCACCTATTAAGACAGCGTTCCTTCATTATGTTTACAAATGTCAGGTCTCAGGAGAATAGACTTCATCTGTTGAGAGGCAGAAAGGTGTTAACTCCGTGTTAAAATATAAGAGTTAATGCCCTTCTGCCTCTCCAAAGTGATTTCTAACAAGAAAAAGTGTCAAACTACTTTAAGAAGGTGTTGAAAGGTGTTTAAGAAGGTGTTTTGAAAAAATGCCTGTATTTTAGTATGATTTGTATAAGATCAACTTAGGAGTGTAAAGGAGCTAGTGGTTATATTGTATATATCCCCCCCCCCCCCCCACCACTACTTATAAATACAGGCGAATGAATATGAGAAGAAAAGAAAAAAGGAAAAAAAAAGGTGTTGAAAGGCAATAACCTGTAAACCTCTTTCATACCATTAGCTCATTACAGAAAGAGAGATAAATGACACCTCTTTTCTTTTTTTCTTTTTTCGGGGGTTGATGTATATTCAACACCTCCTCTACATGAGCTCATTCATCAGTAATCTAGATACTTGTACTTTGGACTTTAATTAAGCCTGGATTACAACAAACCGCGAAGGCAATCATTTTAGAAGCGATTACTAGACACAGGTGTTGCATGGCCTTGTACAGCATGGAGAGTTGACAAAGTCTTTACATGGATAAAAACACATCGGACTAATGGCTCCATTAGAATGTAATATTAATGAGAGCCTCAAAGCCTGAATGCTTTATCAGGGTTTTAATGAACCAAAAGTGGGCTGTTAAACTGTACTGCAGGCGGTTAACTAGAATAAACGTTTGTATAAAACAAAGTTTAAAGGTCATACATGTATCATCGTTTTCTTTCTATCCTCTTCTCGTTCCTACCTCCATAGTGTATCCTTCATATATAGTGCATTTTTGTCTGCAGTTTACTGCTTTTGTGTAAACAGAATTTATTGCCTCATTTGCAATATATTGTACTATAAAAGAGAGACATAGGTCTATACACAAGTGAGATATAACATGCTGACTATATACTTCTATTACCCCCATTCATTTAGCACACGGCTATAGTTTCAATTGTTCCGGCCCTTGAAGTTTACAATCCCTGTCAATAACTATAGCATCCTACTATATTTGCTTTGCAATTCAAGTAGAAATTAATAGGTATAAAACATATTAATAGCTTCCAGATTTCTTTGGAGACAGTCGTAAGAATATAGTGAAGAAAATGAAAGATACCATTCTTTTGTTTGCAGTTTAAGGGTATTTTGCTTTTAGTCAGAAAGAAATAATATCCGTGGTCTACACATATACAATTTTTATAATTTGCATCACTTCTAAATAGTACATATCTCTGCTGAACAATATAGCAATACACTGAACAATATTTTGTCAGCATATACCAACATAACCAATAGACGATCTGAATCTAATACAACATGCATCATCAGAGAATTCTAAGGCACGAGCATTGTGCTTGAACTGGTACGTGAATGAAAAGTTCGGGATCAATTATTATCTGCCCTCAAAATGACTATTTTAATTCATCGATTGCAATTACTTGCTTGTCAGTCGATATCCTTGAGCTTGATTGGCCTTAGTTACTGGTCTGTGGAAGGTATAAACAGAAGCCTTGAATAGACAACATCATGATTACCAAGGGTTAGTATTGTCATTCTCTTTCTGCCTATCTCTCTTTAGGAACCCAATGTCTCTCTCTCTCTCTCTCTCTCTCTCTCTCTCTCTCCCCCTTTTTTTTTTATCTCATTCTCTATTGCCCCTCTCACACTCTCTCTCTCCCTCTCTCTTTTACTGTCTCTCTGTATCTCTCTCCGCTCTCTCTCTCTCTCTCTCTCTCTCTCTCTTTATCCCTCTCTCTGTGTCTTGCTCTGTCTCTCTCTCTATTTCTCACTCTCATATTCTCACTCTTTTCTCTCCCTTTCTCTTTCTCTCTCTCTTCTCTCTCTCTCTCTCTCTGTATCTCTCTCTCTCTGTTTCTCTCTCTCTGTTTCTCACTCTCACATTCTCACTCTTTTCTCTCCCTTTCTCTTTCTCTCCCTTTCTCTTTCTCTCCCTGTCTCTCTCTCTCTCTCTCTCTCTCTCTCTCTCTCTCTCTCTCTTTTCTCTCTCTCTTTCTCTCTCTACCTATCTCTCTCTCTCTCTCTCTCTCTCTCTATAGATCTCTCTCTTTCTCTCTCTTTCTTTAAACCCTTTTCATATAAATAGTTTCTTTTTTATTTCACTTCATCCATCCAAAGGTTTTTTTCTTCTCACATATTCATTATGCAGGAGATAGGTCAAACCATTGAGGCAACAATGAATAACATGCATGGAAGCATTCCTGTATATCCCACTATCAGCATACCATACCTACTACCTTATCCATATGGGACAATGTGTATGAAATGAAATCACGCGATTAATATCAAGAAGAAAGAAGAATGAAATGGCAGCGACCTCATGTTTACTTTGCTTACTGAACCGTATAAAAACAAATACTAAAGATTCTGACTTTTAGCCATGTTTCTGTGTGGATTTCTACATTTTTGCATATCAACTGTGTTTTTCCATTTCCTATTCAAGGACATGGCAAGGTTTAAAGAAATGAGTCACCAGTATAGGTGGACAGATATTAAATATTAGGGTCAGATATGATGAAAAGTATATGAGAAAAGGAAAATATAGCAAGACAGTACAATTCAAAATATTTACTAAATAAATATGTGCTGCTTCCAAGGGTACGTTATGTACATGTGAATGTTCAAGTATGTACAATGTAAATACATGTACTTCTTTGTTTAGAAGCTCTTTGGTGGAGCTTGTCTATAATAAGCTACTAGTGTATGGTGTGATTTATACAAAGGTATTCATTAGTTGTTTTTAAGATTACAAAACAAGGAAAGATTCTAGTCACTCTCTATCGTTTGGTGACAGAGCCTGGAGGCTGAATTCTTTAAAACACAAAGTTACCGTCCATATCAATCTCTGCATATCAAATTCATTAAGATAATGGATCTTATTCCCAGCGGTAATAATGATGAAAGAAAGATTTGAAAGATGGGGAATATTTTGGTATATTCATCACCAGAACAGTCTAGTCATGATACTATGTATAGCTCTAGAGAGATGAAAGGTGATACCGGTCGTGATTACAGAGCTGTCAAGATGGCAAATGAAATACATTTTGTAAAGACATGTCCGTCCATTGATGTGACACGCATACATGTACATACTCCTCTCAGCATGGACGATGATACATTGGAACTGGAAGAACAATAACGCACCCTGCTTGCCCCCTCCCTTGCCCCCGCTTCCTCTCCGAGTCTGAGAGAATCACCACGGCTACGGATGAAGAGAGGAGCATTCCAGCTGCTTCTTGATCTCTCCTCCCACCTCCTGTCATACCAGTCTCTCATACCAGTCTCTCATCATCTAGGATCGCATCTATGCAGATTAGAAAACCATCAAAATACATGTCAGGGGGGCAAGCCTGCCTGCCTGCATGCATGCCAACCAAAGATGGACTTTTGATCACGATCCATTCTTCACATTCGCAATTCCTAATGCAGAGTATTTTCAACCTGCATTTGTCTATGTTCTTGAAACAGTCCATTCTCAGTCTCAACATCATTCATTCTATCATTTCTTTCAACATTTCTTTTCTTTAATCTTTTTTAGGAAATATGAAGCTCAAAAGCTCATAATGACATTGCAATAAATTTCTTCACATTTATGAATAAAATCCTTACTGAGTTATTGCGGATACAAGTCATGATGCACAATCCATTGCAGGAAATTCAAGGAATTGGGTTTTTAAACCATACCAATCTCTACATCACAACACAGACTTCACATATCCATAGCAAAATTGACACTATTAAAGATTCCACATATCCATAGCCATTGCAAGCAACACATATTGACTCAAACAGCTCATCAATTGCTTTACACAAAGGGCGAAAAGCAAGCTCTGTACAGCATGCCCAAACACCATTTCAAATCCTTTAAACTAGGCTAAAGTACACAAAAAGCACAATAGTTTAGAAAAACTATGTACAGTATATTGTTTATCTTTCTTCTTCATGTGTATAGATCTATCTCCCTATCTCTCTCTCTCTCTCTCTCTCTCTTTCTCTCAATCCATCATACATACTGTACATGTACCTGTCTCTTCATTCTTCAATATGTTTGTTTCTTTCTCGACCACAACTCTCCAGTCTCACCTTTCTCTCTTTCTCTTCCCCACCCTCTCCCTTTTTTGCTATTTCTCCCCCCCCCCCCCCCCCCCCCCATCTCCCTCTCTCTCTCTCTCTCTCTCCCCCCCAATCATCTGTAATCTTCTTCATGCTATTACAGAACTCTCTCTCTCTCTCTCTCAATCAATCTCTCTCTCTCTCTCTCTCTCTCCCTCTCGCCCCCCTCTCTCTCTCTCACTCTCTCTCCCTCTCGCCCCCCCCCTTTCTCTCTCTCCCTCTCTCTCTCTCTCCCTCTCTCTCTCCCCCTCTCTCTCTCTCTCTCTCTCTACCTCTCCCCCTCTCTCTCTCACTCACTCAATCTCAATTCTCTTCCTATGTATTTTGATGATATTTGCTCTAGTGTTGTGTCCACAGAGTGGACGAGGAAGCAAGCAAATTGGAATGGACCAAGGTAGAACAAGCAATTAACATGTGAACCAAATGATGTTCACTTCATCATTGCTTGCTTACGGGAAAAGGAATGCACAATGCGCAAGGCACAGACAGGGAAATGCTGCTCAAATCAATTATTTGACCTTTTTGAAGTCTCATGTTCTAGTTTTTAGAATTGTATTTCCATAGAAAATTATGTATTTTATACATATTATCACCAACAAAAAAAATATATATAATGGTACACTGTACATGTACATACTCTAGCCTGTAAACATACCGTAAGCAGTTAGGCCTACATTCATAGAAAAATCCAATCTATGCCATTTAGAAATGACATACAGAGTATCAGGAAGTTGTATAATTCATATTTTATCTTTGAAATGATAAAAAGATCTCTCCGAATTTGTTTCCGGTCATAGATCATAATCATATCTAATTATATAAGCCTTGTAACCGTGCACACAAGCCATAAGCAACGGTAACTATACCAATCAGTGGTATAATGAGATGCGACCATCTCACAGTGATGACCCCCATCTCTACACCGGGTAATATTTGTCATTTTCTAATTCATTTCACAGACCTCGGCGGCTCCTCAGGATTAATTGATCAAACACACGATCTACATGCGGTCAGGTGCACTGTCTCTGACCTCGTTCATATCCACTTCACATGACGCTCCTAATAACGTTTTCAAGATCAGTTACATATAGGCAAATTCATCTCTGACCTTGTTCATATCATGGTACTAATGGCGTCCTTCACAACGTTTTCATGATCAATAATATCGTCTCCAACCCTTTTTCTATTTTCAATCCATATGACGCGCTTCATAACGTTTCAAGATCAGTAACATTATTGGAAATTTCGTCTCTGCACCTTATACATACCCATGATAGTAATGTTGTTCCTCAGCATTTTCATCATCAATAACACGCTAAAGCCGGGGTAATAAAAAATGCGCCTCGGAATAGAATTTCTAGAAAGACAGCGCTATAGAAATGCCTATTATTATTATTATTATAACACCTTGTTCAAATCCAATCATATCTGTGCCAAAGCATGCTAGTCTTTTCAAAACCATTATGGAGACAATTGTCTCTGGCCTTCTATTACAGAGAATATCCCATTTCTACTTGATATGAATCCAGTAGCATTGGTATTCTCTGTATTAAATATTCTTTTGATAAGCCTGTGACCAACCCCCCCCCCCCCTCCTCAAATTTACAAGAGGTATGGATAATTTAGTTGATAACTGTAGGTAGCTTACACCATGCAATAAAAGATTCTTAGAAATCTATCATCTACACGCCGTAATCATATCTTTTCTTAGTCTTGCCAATATATACTGAAAAGTACAAGACAACCTCTCAGACAATGTAGGCATGAGATATCTATGATATGAGCATGAAGGCAGATGGGTTCTGTTTACTAGCTCTGTGGTGGTTACGTATCATGAACTTTGGACGTTAAACTCCTTTATTAAACACACCATTAGCATCGCTAATTAAAGCAGCGTGGCCAGCACAGGATCCAAAAACACACACAGACATGAAGACTAAGAGGATAAATATAATTAAATGGCACAGTTATTCTGAATACCATGACATTGCCAGTTATTAGCCAGTTTGTACGAAAATAAAAGAGCATATTTTGCCACTGACTCAACTGTTCACCCTATACTTTTTTTTAAATTTAAAGACACAAAAGTTATTCTCAGATTGAGGCAAGTGATATTCAACAAAGATTTATTTTGACATTGCTTCTCAGCTCGAGGCTGAATGACAAATTATAATATTTACTCAAAAGTGCAATGACTGGGAAATCCAATCATTTTTTCCATTACATGAATACATTGATAACAAAGAGGAATATGCATGGTTACATTATTCATATCTGTTGTCACCTTAAAATCAAAGTCCATTTCTCTATCTTTTACTCTCAGTCAGTGTCCTTCAAAGTAAGACGAAAACTGAAACTAAATGGTGAGTATTTGCCAAAGCACTGAATCATGAACATTAACAATTTGCAGCCTCACATCCTTCTGGTTTCAGCCAAAGTCAGAGCAATGTTACTTTTGCAATTTTTATTTACCTAATCCCTTATTTCCTTCGATATCTGACCTTATATTAAAAAAAATACCATCAGACCTATCGCCAAAAAATGAAATTGAGTGGGTCAGAACTGACATGGGGTTAACATGGACTACATGGACAGATTTAAACTCTCCATTTTTCATTCACAGGCCTAAATGTGTAGGACCATTTATTCTGTAATCAGCTGAGAAATAAAACAATGATCTGAGTTGTACCATGGTAGACCAGGAACTATTATGAACAAAGTCAAAAATATTGATTTTTATTATCATATTGTTGGATTTTGATCTCAAAACTTGGCATTGTTATGGAGTACAAATAGGCCAAAGCAAAGAAGGGGAAAATGATTAGGTGTGTTATGAATACAGCCTGCGTTTTGTGAGTCAAAGGTTTTGCTATGCATGGCTTGAGCTATAGAAATCTTGGTGAATGCAATTCATACAGGGTATGAATATTTCAAGAGAGAGAAAAAAAATCTGTGGGTTTGAGAGGTGTGCAATAAATGGTACATTACGGTGCAGAGTGTACAAAACCAATGTCACACTGCTTAGTGTATTATCATATTGACTCCTGTGGCTGCCAACTACGTAACTTGTAGTATTATAGTTTCTAAGAAACTGCAAATATACAGTAGGGTCCCATGGGGTATAGATCGGAACCTATTTCTCATTAATGGAAGTCAATATTGAAGAAAGATTATGAAGCACTATTAACTAGCTCTTTCTTCCATTTTAGGTTCCCATAGAGAATCATACATACATCAACAGAGGGTATTGCCTTATGTTCACCATATGTTGGTTCTCTTTTTGAGCAGTTCATAGACCAAAAATTCTGTTAATTGAGAGCTTTTTAATATTGCCTATTCAGTCATGCTTATTAGAATAAAATCTCTTTAACAAATTAGTTCTTACATTTGACATCTCTCTCTCTCTCTCTCTCAGTGCTGCATTTTTTTTTTTTTTTTGCTTTTTTTTCTGTCTTCTGTTTCTTTCTTGATCAATCTATTTATCTATTTGTTGCTCTTCATTTTTCTTTCTACAAGTCCTGTCTACGTTCCTTTTTATCTCCATTACATAACCTATCATTCTCCTTCTCTTGACTTTCATATACACTTATCTCCCACATCTACGCCTGCGGTGTATGTGTTACGTGAGGGCTCCGGGTCCGGCTTTCATGCCGGCCCCCTAAATCGAGATATGTTTCAGTAGAGGAATGACATGCCCTGGTGCTAACTGAAGTCCTCTGTCGACACTCTGCGGCCATGCCAAGCACGCCAGTAATGGTCTACAAACAGTTCACCTCCTATTCCTTTCACTAGATACCGACTTGGGTTTCACTAGACCTGCTACAGATATATAAATACAGATGAGGAACAACCGGGCAACTATTGAAGGTGCTGGGAAGAGTGTCTTGTGAGCCGGCACGCACATGTCCTCTTTCCGAGTCTGTACATTTACACAGTCCCTCTATACTAATATTTATGCGGTAGAGCCAACAGAGTGTAGTATGATCGTACGATATAGGGTTCATATCGGGAAGAATGTAAGTGTAAGATGGGAAATTATACATCAGGGCACAAATGCAAAACACATAACATTCTGATTACTGGAAAATGCATGCTTAGATGATTGAACGATCTCTCTTGGAATTATAAATCGTTGGCATTATTATGAACAACAAATCCATCATATACTGTACAGATTCATCAGTTCATAATATCGAGAACAAAATAGTTTAAAAGCTTGGTAATTACCCCTTGCATAGCTAGCATGAGTTGAGTTACTGGCAGCGGACCGTATGTTAACCAAAATTTATGAAAAACGGAAATGGATGAATAAGTAATACGGATAAAAGTAGTTTAGCAAAAAATAAAAGATGTGTCTAGAATACAAAATGCACACCTGTGGAACATCATAACTTTATTGCAGAGAGAGTAGAACTATACTTTATCATTAGGACATTTATTACATAACTCAACTACCTTGGTTAGGCTGGTTAGGCTGGATAATATGATTAATATCATAGCGGTCATTCAGATTATGTGAAGTCACACTTTTAAATTCATCAATATCACCATTATTATGTCTCTTTCATTCTGGACGCATCTTTACGTGCCAGTTTTCCACTACATTTCGCTCCGCATCCTAGGAATTAGCACCACATGGCACATGCACAGGAAGCTGACCCAAATGACCACTTCAAGAATCGGTTTCTCCTGATGAACCAAAGTGATGACTAACGTCAAGGAGACAACGCAGAGCCCCTTGGTAACATCATCCCTCCTTGTACAACCCCGATCGTAGGGTCGAATGTACCTGGTTCGATTACACCAGGTATGCTACAATGTGCCAGGCCAACGCTGGGTCATTTCCGATTTAGCGCACTATGCTTTCAGTGGAGACTATCCGATTATAACCAGGGGCCCTGCATAGTTGATGGATATCTGCGAGTGCTATGCTGGGAGGAAGGGGGTAGATTTAAGAGAGAAAAGACGTTCTCCAATAATATAGGATATGAAGGCCTATGGGCCTTTGTAGAGAGCTGATTCTGATTAATACAACATCAAAACGAAGTATGCTTTATCATTGAGGTGCTGTGAGTTTTATGAGTCAGTAGTTATCCTTATTAACATAATGAATGGGATTAATATGTCATATTTTCATAGTTCTGTCATGAATTTTTTTTTTCTTCTTCAAGGAATGACATCTTCAGTATAAAGATTTTCATGTTTAATTGAATTAAAACTTATAGCATTAGTTCCATTCATTCTGTCCATTTCCAGCCCCCCCCCCTTTCCCCATAATAACAAAATAAATATAGGGTATTATAATGTAACACCACAGGAAGATTGGACAGTAAATTTTGAACTGTAAATAGGATCTGATCAATGTTTTGTAAGGTAAACAGGAATTAACAACTTTCAAATAGATCAATGCCAGGAGCTCACAATTCAAAATCGAACAGAACTCCTTTCTCTGTATCTATCTCTCTCTCATCATCCCTCTCTCCCCCTCTCTCTCTCTCTCTCTCTCTCTCTCTCTCTCCCTCTCTCTCTCTCTCTCTCTATCACTCACTCTATCTTCACCTATTCTATCTCTCTTGAATAGCTATAAAATTTCACTTCATTATAACTGTTAAGTCATGTAAAATATAATCTGATGAGAACTAGAAGAACTCTACCTCTATACAAATATGAATTAATGTTCTTCTGGCACTCAGCAGACAATATAGCTTGAATAATTTAAAAAATATAACAGATTACAAGAGATTTCTTGTATCTGTCATCAGTGAATATATCTCTTATATTATAAGTTGCTGAATGTAATGTGGTTTGGTGTAAGCTAATC
This sequence comes from Strongylocentrotus purpuratus, assembly GCF_000002235.5. Classification (NCBI taxonomy): domain Eukaryota; kingdom Metazoa; phylum Echinodermata; class Echinoidea; order Camarodonta; family Strongylocentrotidae; genus Strongylocentrotus; species Strongylocentrotus purpuratus. The sequence continues at coordinate 5,880,410 of NW_022145599.1, read as the reverse complement.
ACAATTAATCTAGAGATATATGTCGATCTTTACACACTTATTGAAAGATGATTCTAAATGAACTGTTTGGTGACATGCATTTTTTCTCCTGAAAACTATTTTAAAATCATAAAATCAACAAAATGAAAAATATTTTGAAAAGGATATGGCCAACATATGAGCTGTATACACCAAAACCTCGGGTACCAGGTCTGTTTGAAGCAATAAAAGATCTTGTCATAGAGTCCCGGAAACAGGACATCTTCCCCCTCACCATCACCATCACCATCAGCCTCCTCTGTTTCATCACTGATAGTCACCCCTTCCCGCTCAGTCCTGGGAGAGTTAGAATCCTGGTCCTGAGATCCAGGGGAACTCTTTTTGATGCTCCCGTCTCGTTCCAAAATCTGTTCCTCCGGTGGGGTTCGTATCCGAACATTTCCTCTCGATTCCTCACTCATCTTGGCAATAGATCTTTGGGGTCTGTTATGGATAGAAGAGTGTTATACAGTGAGTGAGCCAATGGAACAGACTCAGTTCATTGGATTATTGGTTGTCCATTCTCATACCAGGAAGTGGTACCATCACAAGTCCTTCTGCAGAAAATCAACACAGCATGAACCTTAGATCCTAGATGAAATGTTCTAAATTCATCACATTCCTGTGGCTCGAATATGATTGTAAGCAAACCGAGCAGTTGCCAGCTAGCGGAGGTCAAAAGAGTAAATTAAGCGATCGGATAAAAATCAGTCGAATTGACAGCGTTCGCGTGCAGTGCAGTTGTAGTTGGGTGGGTCATATTGCCATGCCTACGGCCATCCACCCGGCGAGAAAAGGTAACCACGCATAAGCGGCTGCTGCCACCATTACTGGCAAATCATCCACTTAGTGTGTTGCAAATGAATATGTTCTCCTCAGAAACGTCAAGGCTCTATACATAAATCAATTGCTTCGATGTGATTAAACAAACTAATGTGTAATATTCTAACGACGGGCTGATATAAATTAAGCTCGCATTAGTATAACGAAATCATGACACGGGAGATCACCGCACCGGTTAACTTACGCACGTTGAAGAGCGAATCCAGATCCAGCGGCTGCTTGTCTCCAACAACTGGATATCAAATCAAACTTATCCCTAAAAGGTGCATCAGTATAATCCTGAATTTAAAATAATTCCGTATAGATGACCACAAATGACCATCAAAATCCGTTCACAGTGAATACAAATTGCGAATTGTTAAAAGATTCAACGTTTTTCCCTATCCGTGATTGAAGAGACATCACAACACGGCATCGCGGACTCCATCAATACCAAAATGCTCGGGAGTCGTTTCTCATCGTTTATTGCTCGAAATCTTCGTTGGTAACGGTACTGAAATAGGCTTGCTCGCCCATTGGTGCGGCGTGCATGATCGTAGTGCGTCAATGTGTAAAGAGGGCTAAATATGTTAAAACCTAGTACATGTTGCGCAACGAGTGACCTGGTAGGTTTTTGCTTTCCCGTTCATCTCAAACTCCTTGCATTTGGAGTTGATGTTTAAAGCGAATATATTTGCATGAATAGTGAATATCCATTACAAAGAATAGTGGCGGAAATACCATGCCTTATCAGAGGATATATATAGCAGTAGACTAGTGAATAAAAACTTATATCAGAAACGGGGAACCCCCGTTTTAATTTGGTTTGGTTTTCGATCTGCAATTAAGTGTCATATTTCACATTTCGAACAGGAAGACATGATGGGATTTTTAATCAGTTTCAGCTTTCGCTCGCCGACTTTCTTTTTGTATTTTATTTTAATTCAGGAGCGGATCCAGGATTTTCCAAATGGGGGGGGGGGGGGTGGAATTAATAAACGAAATTGCGAGCGCGAAGCCTTGGGTCCGGGGCCCCCTTAAGGGCCCCTGGAAAATGTTGCTCTACATGGTAGGCCTACATTCATGAGGCATTTTAGAATGAGTAAACTAAACATTTATTTTTGTTTGGGGGAGGTAAAAGGGGTCGTGCACCCCACGCCTCCCCTGATGAATCCGCTCCTGTAATTTTGGTAATGTATTCCTCTTCCTCTTTCATCATTTATACCTAGACATCGACTGTGGCTTGTTTTTAATTACTTTTTTCAAATGTAGTTAAATTAAGATGTGGTTGATTATAGGCCTAGTATTACTCAAACGGGGAATGAACACGATATAGAGTGAAAAAAGAAAATGGCCTGGACAAAAAAGGAGCTGGGCTAAGGTAAAGGTCGAACATGGAAGACATGGGTGTGCATGGGGAGATAGAGGCGGGGGGGGGGGGGCAAAAGTAATATCGAGACTGTATTAGTGAGACCTTAATAATAGATTCCTCATTAAAGCTGCACCGTTATTTTGTTTAACCGTGTATATTATCACAATCAGCCACTGGCCTATCGGAAAACAAGGAGTGAAAAAAAAAATCAGCGACATCAGAATATTTACCCTACTTAGGCGATTATAATCAGGAAAGGAGAAACATTGAGAAAAAAAAGGGATCAAATAGGGATTTGACGTCAAACGTTTGCCGATGTCATCATAATTCTTCGTTCCAAATTAAACTTTAAAGCTGTACCGTTAACCCTTTGCCACTATGGGCCTTATGATGGCTAATCGCGAAGGGAGAGAGTAGAAAACCGATGAACAACGGACAGTAATTTAAAAAAAATAAGCTGCTGGGATCATGAAACTGTCGGTAGATAGGAAAGGAAGACAGTGAGAAAGAGAGAGAGAGAGAGAGAGAGAGAGAGAGAGAGAGAGAGAGAGAGAGAGAGAAGAGAGAGAGAGAGAAAAGAGAGAGAGACAGATTTGGCTCTTCGCCTTCGCATATTTTCCTCTGAATTTCATTCATCCAACCCTTGCCCCCTGCCCATTTAGCAGTGCCATGTCAGTGATTGTGCCCTCCTATACGCCATTGGTAATTGCGATTAGGACCAAAATGATGGGGGGGGGGATATTTGATGGTTTAAACGATTCAGTGATAATTTGTCATGCCTCATCTATAAGTTATTAACGGTGTTTTAAATACCGATACATTATCTTACGACTTACAGTGAAAGTGATTTCTTGATTAGTAAGCTTGTACCGCTTAACGGGAAACAGTACTTATTTCTAATCGTGGATTACGATTTAATATGCGTAGAATCGACTCCCTGTTATAGATCCTTCATTTTCTTAATCGCTTGAGTAGCCTTTTCCTTGGTTGTCACTTTCATGTCTCCAAATTGTTAAAACAAGTATTTGTGTTCACTCTGTTTTTTCCAACATGCTACTTAATAAGCTTGCGGCGACAATCGATCATGTTGTTGGAAGCTTGTATAAGCTTTAAAGGCGCACTGTACTGGTAGCTACTTGCTCCTTCTATATAGAAAACAATGCCTAATTGGTGACCATTGGTCCCCCATGATCCTCTTTTCCTTAGGCCATTAAAAAAAATATACATGTTTAGCGTCCCCGCCCGCTTCCTTTTGGGGGGCCGCCTCCTATTTTTTTTTTTTTTTTTTTTTTTTAAAGAAAAAAAACATGAAAAACACTGCTAAAATGGGTCTGTTTCTGATTTTAAAAAAAAAAAAAAAAAAAAAAGTCGGCGGCCATCTTGAAAATAGCCCGACTTTCAGGGAAAATGTACCGAGCGGCCATTTTGAAAGAAAAAAAAGAAAGAAAAAAAAAGGGCCTCCTCCTTCCTATTTTTCGAAAAAACAGGACGCTAAACATGTTTTTTTTTATTTGGCCTTATGTTAATTGAGAGCTAAGTTGATGAGATAGCCACTTGTCAGTGACCTTCCTGGGTGGTCTAATCCCTCCTAGCCAAACTAGTATAGATGGCCTTTAATATACAGTCATAACATAACGGCACATAAATTAATATCACTAATTTGTAATGAAGTATATTTATCATTAAGATTATAATCATCTGGACTTCACTATATTAGTCTCGTTCTCCCTTTCAATCTGTTTATCTACCTCTTTCTTTCTCCCTTCTCTCTCTCTCTCTCTCTCTCTCTCTCTCTCTCTCTCTCTCTATCTCTCAGTCTTTATTTTTAACCATTTCTTTCACACGCCTTTCTCTCTTCAGCAATGTCCTACTTGCTCTTTCTTCTCCCGTCAGTATCATGTTTATGTTAATGTATTTCATTTAATGCCGATTAAACAATTTGTTATTTTTGTAATGTTTAAAAAACTGGAATTTTTTTTTTTAAAAGACGTTACATGTGATACATAAAAGTAAAAGCCAACATAAATTGGAATACAACAATCAGTCGTGTACGGGGGTAAACTATAGTGAGTTCAGATCTAATAAACAAACACATGAATACATAAATATATGCAATAAGCAATCAATTATATTCGATATTGTCAGAGGAGGCATATGTCAAAACCATCTTAAAATAGTTAATTTATGATTCGAAGTACTACATGCCCCGTCCACCCTGGCCCCTGTGAATCCGAAAGAGAATACTTTTATTTCGATTCGGGAAATGATGACCAAGAGAGGGCAGTAATCATGATTGTAACCTAGTGTCCTTTTATATTGTTACCCACTAAAACCCAGAGTTGGGTTTATTTCATGGTCAAAGAGTGGATGCCATATACTAATATACAAAATTAAAAACATAATCAAATCTTTCGTTATGTCATCGCCCACTATCTAACTTACCTTATACACATAGACAATGAAAAATGTGGAAAATTTGTATACGTGTGCACCTCCCCCACTCCCCCATTTTAATCATTTGTTTTTTTAACTGACGATATGAGTTATATTATGTCAATAGGCCACTGTGTATCTCCCTGATATTTCACAATGAATAGAAGACTGATCTATTTAATTCAGTATGCGTGGTATTCCCTATCATGGCATCAATGAATATGGAAGCTTTGCTATTCAATAGACCCATTTACTTCTTTTTTTTCTATCCTGGTGACCTAGCGACGAGTTATTCCATTATGCTGTATTTCATGAATGAACTACAATACTTGGAATCCAGTCTGCATACTACCTTTCCAATCGATTAGAATCTGTAATGCGCAGCGAAAATTAAGTCATAATGGAATTTATATTATGCTGAAAATTATAATCCCATAATCACTATGACTCCCATTAAAGTAATCGATTTGTTAGTCAGTGTTGTTGTACACGAATTGAATAATGCACTGAGTGTTTTTTTAATGGATTTTGAATGGCTGATACTTTTAGTCGGCTCCTCAATCATGTACATTTGCTGTGTTGATATCATAGGGCATTTATTAAAATTAACCATTCAAACATCCTGTTTTATTGTTTATTTTAATAAATTATGTAAGCACACTTGATATAAAAGTAATTTTTCCCTAGATAACTCGAGAGCTTTGTAGACATTATGTATTTGTAAGTGCATTCTATCCATGGATATACAATTAATGGGCCTTGGCATAAGAGGCGAATAGACCGGTTTACTATCATATGCAAATTTATGGATGTTTCTTTCCTGGCGACCTAGCGACAATAATTTCATTAACATGTTATTCATGAATGAACTACAATACTTGGAATCCAGTCTGCATTAATTGCTTGTTGCTGAGTCGGACATAGTCCCCAGACAGCATAGTATGCGCCCGATTGCGTTTGCTCACCACTTTCTCGCACAACTCTTTTCATCATACTTGTTTAAGTTAACATTTGTATTTTTAAGTTTTTTAAGTTCTTCATTCTGTTTTCTTCTAAAATCTATATCAGAGTCTCCGCTTTTTATATTCAGTTATAGGCAACAATGCTGTGAAACACATTATCAAGAAGTCTCTCACTTGGCAGAGTAGGGGAAATAGCTTAAATTCCGATCACTGCTGGTATGTCAGATTATGTAGAGCCTCTAGTTAGTATAAAAGAATGATTGTGTCATGTAACCTATTATTACCCACTTAGAAGAGCAATTGGTTATTTTCGTACTGTCTGACAATCACATTGTTGTTTGCATACGTCTTTGTGAAGTGCCTCGTTACGATGTTATTTCATTCACCTGTTATACGAATAATGTATTTCACTAGTCACAATGCGAATTCGCAACATTAGTTGTTGCTAGGTAGGATAAACATTATGATTGCCCGACCTAACAACACGCAATGTATGCAAAGCCTTTCCAAACAATTCTTGCTCATTTCAATGGACAAGCTTGTTGAAGGTAAACCAAAATGACGATGAACTAAAGAACATTGATTGTAAAAAGGATAAGTGAAATGTTTCGTGTTCGAACTACAGTATGCAGAGTAAAAGCATTCTTTGTTTTTAATGGATATTTAAAAAGACACAATGTTTGTTCATTGATGACTCTTGTCCAGGAATCATCCGACGTAGGTAAACTGAGGTATTCAAATCAAACAAATATCTAGCAATACACTACAAGGAGGCAGGTGGGTGACTTCAAACGTGCATCCAATTGGCTTAGCCTTTGTCAAATGTGTAGGTGTATATCAACTTGATGTCGACAATATAGCAAAGCCAAAGCAAACCTGAGGTTGGCCCTTTCGACTGTCATCTCTTCTTGTCTGAAGTTTCTGGAGTCAAGAAGACCTTGAAGGTGATTTCATCATGGCTGTCTCTTCATACCTGGTGCTGTTTGTGGTTATCTGTTCCATCGGCGCCATCTCATCACTCAAAACCTCTGACACTACGGTCGACAGGAAAACGTCCAATCCGTACACGGATTCCAAACGGAAAGACAGTAAGATATAACCGGTTCCAAAACGATATAATTGATCCGAATCTTTTACTGATTGTTTTGTTGGTAAATAGTGAGAATATGAATTATCTTCAATTGCTGGATAACTTAAATAGGTTAATTTCAAACAGAACTACTGAGAGATTATTTCATGCCATAATGTACTTTGTGGTAGGAGATAATTAAGTAGACATCTCTTTTTATTGTCTAAGGTAGATGGTAGATGAATATTACTTTGGATGAGTCGCACGACTCGCATAATAAGATGACTCTCATTAGCATGAATGTATTGTTTGTCAGTTTTGTACAAAATTATGAAAGCTGCACATGACGAAATGCGTATAGATTGTATCCAAAAACGGGCTCTAACAACATATTATTTGGATGTTGTGAGCAAACAGAAAATAACTAAAAAGAAATTTTGGCGGGCCTCCTCTTTTTTTCTCTCGCTAAGTACATTTTCTATGCCTTGAGGTCACTGAATACTTTCTTTAAAGGAAGTATATAGAATAAATAAATATTATAATTTACAAGATATATAAACAAGATTTCACTGAGCGCCGTTCCATTTCTTTAACAGTTTTTTTTAATGATTTTATTGTAGATTCCTATATATTTGTAATGATAGAAACTAAAAGCTATTGCAATATGGTTGTTAAGCGACCGATCAAGGGATCAGTATTATATATGCCATTATTATATCTGATTCAATATTATTTAGTTTATCTCATTCTATTTCATTAATTGAAACCTCTTGAAATAACTTTAGTTATTCTGAGAAATGTGTTGTATTCCAGCCCTTTAATCTACAAAATTCACCATCAATGTGCATGTGAGAGGTATAAAACACAAATGATGTACGGTTTCTGAGCACGACATGCAATTGGGCATCACCATTTTATTGATAATGTGACGTACAATGCGAAGTAGTTTATCAAGTAAGTGTATTTAAAAGTATGGATGTTTACATCAAAGGGCAATAATACATCATTTATTATTTGGGGTAGGTTTTGCGATAGTCATGGCAGTTTTTTTATTTCCGGAAATTATTAAACTTCCCGACGATATATGTAAACACCTATCTTTCTTTGATCATTTTCTAAAGTTTTGTTATTAATACTATCTGTTAAAGTTTCAGATATGGATTTGGATGACGTCATTGGCATCTCACTCGGAGATCACAGAAGAGAGGTGTGGTCAGAGATACTCATGACCCCGGAACTAAAAGCAAACAAGATGTCGCTCAATAGAAAGGTATTTCGTTGTGTCCAAACAGGTCGTTATTATAATTGTATTTTCCAGGCACAATCATATAAATGGAATGAGCGGAATTCAGAACAAGTTTATCATAATGATTGATTCGGCATTCTAAAGATACAATACAATGAAGACAGAAGACAATAAAGATGATCCAGCTTCCCCTACTGCACTTCCCGAACTTGACCAGAAGGAAAAAAGGAATGTAGAATTCCTAGGCTATGGCCCTTGGCCTTGGTTTTTTCCCACCGGCTCCTGGAAGCGCACCAGGGGACTCCAAGAACATAAAAAGAAAGAAATAAAAATCATAATAAAAACAAAACAACAAATGATTGGAAAGATTCGCATTGATTCTAAAGACATGTTTAGTTGCTCAAAAATGAGGGCACTTGAAAACAAAGAAAATGTATTAGATGATAACATGATAAGGTTGCGCTTGGATGGTATATATTCGGGTGTTTTTTCTCTCTCTCTTTGTTTGTTTGTTTTGTTTTTATTCCTTTTCGTTGTTAGTTCGGTGTGGTTATATAGTAGATCATCTACCTATATAATTAATAACAATATTCCTGTATGTTTTGATCTTAGTGATTTTGTGTCTTACCTAGTTGAAATAACTTGAGCTGTAATGATCTCGGAAGTTGAATAAGGTTGAATTCTTTAAAGAAACATTAAAATTGGCTTATCTGTTTCGTCTTCTCTTTTAAATTCACCTGTTTAGCTTCTCATATATTTTTTTTGTTTTCAAATTCCCAGAACAAGCGGGCCAAGAAACACAAAATGAAACTTCATGGGAAGAAAGAAGGGCCATCGCCAATGCCATCTATGCCATTGAAGAAGCTGAAAGAAACGCCTTTCGACAAATACCTGCCTCGTAGAAACTCCAAAATTTGAAAGCGGGAGAAAATGTAATTATTGAGTTGGAAATAAATCGATATTTAAAGCTAATGTATAACTTGAAAGTGTTACTTTAAATGTAGTCATATTATCCAGGTTTTTTCATAGACCTACCTTTGGGCAATAATGGGGGGCATGCATGATAGTGAATATGGATTGTAACGGATAGACATAGGCTATAGACTATTACTGTATAGTCGTTGGAAATAGGCCTTATAGGTCCTTGGTTTGTCATTAAATGTCATCGTCATTATGATATGGCTTTCCAGTATTAGTCTTTAATTTGTTGTGTTATGCTTTAGAGTATTATTTGAGGTATGTGGTGCGAGGTGTGATATCCTATACCTTTATGTGATTATAACACAAATATTCACCTAAACGTTTGAAATGTTCTGTTGTAACTTTCATTATAGCTGCCTCGTTTTTAGGCATTGGGCTTGGTAATTTTTGAGTACCTTATATATGACTGTGTAAAATATATTTATAAAACAAAGACTAATGTGAACAGCTGGAGGTTAATAAAATGAACTGCAAACCCGGTCTTATCATACCGAGGCAAAAGTCCATCATCATTGTCTCTTCTAAGCAACTGATGATTCGGCCTTATATAAATGTATTTATAGAACACCCCAGTATTAAAATGAATTAGTGAAATTCACATAAATGGTCTATTCTTGTTTTAAATAATTGCATGTTTACTGAATAAATTCAAATACAAACTTTGTCTAATTCTCTCCTGTGTTCAGATTTTTAGTCGTATTTTTTGTGCTCATTTTCATACAGTATAGTTGTTTTGAGCTATTGATGGGATAGATCAAAGGTCGCCGAGTCAAAGTACATGCTAAAAGAAAGTGAAAGTGAGAAGAGTGAGATGGGTAACATTTTGGAGAAAGTTTGAGAGAGAAAGAGAAAGAAGCGGCGAGGGGCTAGGGGGAAGAGAGAGAGAGAGAGAGGGAGAGAGAGAGAGAGAGGGAGAGAGGGGGGGGGAGATTTAACATGATACATTGTATTTGTGAACCAACAAATGTGTATAAGTGAACCACTTTCGTACGCGTTCCTATTGGTTCACATATACAATCGCCGATTCTGTCCATACCACTGAATGTTATCCATCTTAATGCATTAGGCCATTTCAAAACATATGTACTACTTCTCTCTTATTTTCTCTTATTCTGAAGCCTTAAATGTTAAGTCAATGTGTGAAACCATTGAAACTGTTCTTTAGTCTGTTATTGTGGAAGTACCAAAATGGTAAAACCCACTTAAAGGGCCCATGACATCGAAATACAAGTGCATTCATGTCGGTGTGCAGTCCTGCATACATCTCATAGTTTGATATGTAAACGTCTGAATTTGTTTCATAGATTTTTAAATATTTTTTTAAAATATTTGTTTTTGAAACTTGCTAAGCTCCACCCCAAAAACCTTCAGATCTCATTCCCCTTGTGACATTATCTGTCAGTCATCAATGAGCTAACTTGAGAAAATGGTATGTATCTTTGCCGAAGTCGACCACCTGTTACAATACGTAATACAATAGCAACATACAAGTTGCTATGTCAGACATGGTGTAGCATCACCAGGAAGACAAAGGCAATGATGATGTATTGTACATACGTATGGAAGCATGCAATTCTGTTATGAACGTGTGCTAAGCTGGGGGAAATTACATACCATTGTCTATTCTAGAATATTAGTTTAGTCTGACATGGTCTCAAAGGGGGGGGGGTGCTCCAAAATACACACATAAAAAACTGAAGGGGGGGGGGGTAACCCCCCCTCCCCCCCCCCCCCTGCGTACGCGCCTGGATGAACGATAGACACTTGCTCACGAAAGTTATTCAATCAACATTCATGCCTATATTTTATGATACACAGGTGTGAGAATTGGTTTCAGGAGGGGAAACTCACGTATTATAGGAGTACCTGTGTCTTTTTGACAGTGATCTGCACTCATTTGTGTCTGTTTAACAGTTATGTGAATGTCGAGTCATTTATCATGTTAATTTACATGTTAATGTTAATCATGTTAATGTTCTAACCAACTACGAACTGGGCTATCGGTTTCGTTTTTGGGTTGCATACCTGAATGGTACAATGAAAGAAATTTTCTGTGAAATAACATAAAATGACTAGATTTATTTTTAGAGATAGTCTTGATTTTATTGAATAGAAGTTCGGCCTCATAGAATTGTTTGTGCTAGTTTAAACATGATAACGTGGCTTAAACATTTGAAGGTAACGATGGCCTTTACGGTGCAGTGGCTTGATATAATGTCGTGTTATGTGTTGTGGTCTAGTGGATGAGGCGCCACACTCAACCAGGTGGTAGCAAGTGGGGGTTCGAATCCCTTTTGCAGCACTAACGTCCTTTGGCAAGACATTAATCTAGATTTGCCACACTCGACCCGGTTGTAGTAAGTGGGTTCCTGGTCATCTCAGAATGATCTATTACATGTACTTGAATGCACGGAGCACTACGGTTGCTGGTGCTTAAAGCCTGGGTAAAACTTTCCAAGGTCCTTTGAAAAATATCGCAATGTGATATAAGCTATACAAAAATGGAATATTATTATTATTAAAAATGATCGACATGGCATGATGGTAACTTAAGGCGCCATGCATCGGCAGCGTCATTTAGTTTCGAAACTTATTGTTAGTTCAACATGAGTGAATATTATCCACAAAATGAATACAGATTAATGATTAGGAACACCTGCATTTTGAAAGAAATTTGATACTCAATATAATATAATCAGATAATCAATTAAATATTTCTTTAAGCAAATCAATGAAAAAACAACTGCTTTATCACTAACAATCTGACAAGCCATATTTTCTTGCACACAACGATTTAAAACACATACAACAGAACAATGAATATATTATTTTACAGTAGCTGTGATATATACTCCTGCTTTTGTTTTATATAAGGCATATTCCACCTCTTGTATACTTCATCTAATAGCACTGCAACAGTTAGTTGACCTACATGTACATTATAATATAATATGTGGCTGTTATTAATTTTCCCTTCAAATATTCATAAAGTTATTTTCTAATAAGTTTCATCTTCACTTTATAGGCCCACTGCACTACTGGTAGCTACTTGCGCCCTCTATATAACAAACAATGCCTAATCGGTGACCATTGGTCCCCCATGATCCTCTTTTTCTTATGTTAACTGAGAGCTGAGTTGATGAGATAACCACCTGTCCAGTGACCTTGCAGAGAGGTCTAATCCCTCCTGTAAACTACGGCAGATAAGCTTTAAATCATGCCGGAAGAATGGGTATTTCTTTAGTTTGATGTGAATACCACTGAAATGTCTAATCTGTCTTCGGGTTCATTTAATAGCCATTGCATCGTTCAGCTCTGCAATGACTGCTCCAAGTTGATCAAGATCATTTTGATTCAGACGACTGGCATCTATCCCACCGTTGAGGGCTTCTTTAGATGTCAACAGGATAAAGCCTGTCCATCTTCCGGTTTCCTAAATAGGTAAATGATAATAAAAAAAATCAATAAAAACTACAGATATGAGAATTAAATCATCAATAATGACAAATCAACATTAGAGATGTTTAACATGCGCCCTGTTTGTCTTGTTGAATACATTTTAGTTGCTGTAGAATTAACTACTCGAGAGTGTAGTTGTATGTGTGCGTGTGTGTGTGTGTGGGGGGGGGGGGGTGGTGTGTGCGTGTGTGGGTGATTTGGCATGATGATTTGAAGACGCTTTTCTTTCTTTCCTAGCCAAAGGAGGTCATCTATCAAATATTTTCCCGGAGAGAAGTAATTGTACAACCTTTGTCCCCGAAATCAAGTTAAGCTCGCTTGAATGATTATTTGGAAACTTTAAAAATGATAACATAATTAAAGTTTTGCAGGTCGAACACAAGACACTGCATGTTTAAATGTTTTTACCACTGAAATCGAATAAAATTAAAGACTAATTGTATCAAACTTTAATCACACAATATTTTGATTTTCTGTGGAACGCGTACTGATATACTGACCTTTTTCACGATGGCAATATGATCAGCATCTATTGAACCATGGGCCATTGCACATGCGTGGATTATGTCGAGTGCACCGTACAATTGTTTGCTTATCGCTTGTACATCTTCGACTTTCAGGTGAAGCTTCTTGGCTCTGATAAGACTGAGTGCATCAGACAGAATGAAACGATCAGGCTTCATTGTGTTCATCTCCAAAGATTTTGTGAAGTCTGGGAAGTTTTAAAAAAAAATTCACATCACAGAAAGTTAAAATATCCGAATGGATTTCTTCAAGTCCATCTGTGTATCACAGAATATCAGTATTTTTCTGTTGTTTCATCATAGCTGAAAAAATAGAATCGGGCAAGAGAAGAAAAGCAGATAAAAAACAAACTTCTAATGCTAACCTCTTTCTGCAGACAAGGTTCCTTCCACTTGTTTTGAGGTTCCGTATTTGTTACGTGTACCTGGATCCACGTAGCGATTGCCACTGTTGCTGTTAAAGACACGGCTTGAATCCGTGCAAAACAACGCCAGTCTGGTCCTGATGTCTATTGTTGAGATGGTATAGAGATATGGGTTGATGGACGAGTTTATTGGGAAAATGAAGACAGCAATCCAAGCGTAGACTGTCGATGGTATGGTGGCAGAGTTAGAGAGAGAAACGAAGGCTAGTATGACGATAGGTAACCAGCAACAGATATCTGTAGCAACGATGACTGCAGTTCGGACCGCCAACTTTATCTGTAAAGCACAGTGATATTGGACATAATTAACGGGATTTCAAGGCATATTAAACCTAGCGGATACCAGAATTTTCATAAATCATATTGCATCGATATCGTAGATTCATAGATTCACCTTCAAATTAAGATGTTTTTAGCTGGTGGAAATCAAATTTAATAAACAAAATCGTTACTATACTAATCAGAAATAATCAAAATTTCTACTGAATCATTCTGTTCTCAGCTAAAATCCTAAAATACAATCTGCATAGATGCATACCTCTGCCTCCATGGTCTTGTTCGTCCTCATTTTTGATGCTGATCGCTTAGCAACGACATAGATCACAATGTAGCAGCCAATGATGGTTACCATGGCAATAAAGTTGATGAAGATGGCGCTCATGGCATACTGCCAGCCTGCAGGCTTGTCATTGGTCAACGGAAGGGCGAGACATACACCGGAACGTCCGTAGAATCTCTCTCCAAAATATGGGATGGGTAGGGCTGGGATTAGACTGTAGATAAGACATGCTGACCAGATCACTGCTGCTGTGATGCGTACTGATTTCCTTCCCAAGCGCTTTTGTGAGAAGGGAAATGCGATGCAGAGGAAACGATCTAAGCTTATTATAGTGAGAATAAGCACTGATACTTCGCTCGAAAGATTGGCTAAGATTCCAGCCAGTTTGCAGATACCACTAGCTTTCCATTTGTCTGCGTGGAAAACGTAATCATTCTTAAAGACCACATCCGCGCTGGCAATGATGAGCATGTAGATTCCCATCAGACAGTCAGATATAGCAAGGTTGAAGATCAGGAGAGATTGGACGCGGAATTTCGTCTTCTCTCGTGCTCGTTCTATAATGACGAAGATGTTGCCTATGAATGCACTAAAACCGAGTATCCACATGAAGATTCGGAGCACATCGGATCGCATCAGGTCTTCACACGATGAGAATTGGTCCTGTGGAGGGTAGCAGCTCTCAAGACCAGACACAATGCAGCAAAATAAGAACCGGTCAGACGAACTGGTTGGATGGGAGAAACAAAATGAATTGAGCATGGGCATAATTAAATCATAAAATCTATCCTAGCTAAAATACTGTTAGGGAAATAATTTTGTCTGCTGATGCCGCTCAAGCTGACGAGTAACTGGATGAGGTTTTTGTTCTTATATGTACGGGTGTGGGTATGAATGACTTTGGACGTTTGACTCGAAGGCGCCGATAACAATATCAAAACGAAGAGGAAGTATATGGAAAATTGAGAATTTTCAATATATCTTTGACGTGGGAAATGTTCCAATCCTTAAGTTAGAAGGGGTTAGAAGTTCTGACAAAATAAACTCATCTTCATGATCTATAGCGGCTCATGAAGATAGTATTCCCTAGATCATCTAGGCGAGGAAAATGTGTCCCATCAATCTTTTAGTCGATGATTAATACTACCTCAAGTCTTTTAGGGTTGAGCTTAGTTTAATATTTCCATACTGTACTGTAGAATCGTTTCAAGCGTGCGGCCTTTGTCCCGACACTTTTCGGAGACCCCGCCCCTCGCCGATAAATATATAAATAAATGAATGAAAAATATGTATGCCCCTCTGCTTATGAATTCCAAGATACACGTTTGTTGTTGCATCCGAAATTTCCTTATAATTCATGTGTTGTATTATCAATGTAGCCTTGCAATATAAATTACTGCAAGCTTAAGGTAGCATATTTAGGCCATAGAGGCATTATAGACTAATCAAAATTAATAAATGTCATCAGAAGTCTACGACATTCAGTGTTTATTGCCTACATCGACATTGCTGACTTAATATCACATAAACTATGGAAACCGGTTGTCTTAGAGAACATGATGCATGAGACTAGTCAAAGTGGGATTTGGCTATCCCTAAGATGGCAAATCGCTGATCTACTTTCACGTCAGTTCGACCATCACCAATGCCCTATTCAACTTTCGAAAAACTTAGGTCTTTCTTATCATGGCCATTACTAACATCACTAGAAGTAAGGTCGATAGTAAACTTACAGGTATCGAAGTCTATCCAGTCCTCTGAAAATATCCTCATCATACTGACTGATGTCGTTACCCTCAAGCATTCTGCATAACAATACAAACAAGTTAATTTGCTTTTGTGTGCTTTTTACTGGTAATCAATATCGCTGAATAAATTAAGTTGCAAGATAGTTCTGGAAGCAAGTGAATGCGCTGCCGGGCACGTTTTCATCTTAATGTTATATTGTTTTCTTTTCTGTTTTGTTATTGTGTATTATTTTGTAAATTTGTAACCCTGCATGAGAGTCATCCAATGCAATTTAAATCTCTGTCCTGGGTTTTATGTAACATCATTATTATTATTATTATGTTATAGGCCTATGTATTTTCATGAATAAAGATAAATAAACAAACTATATACGTGCAGATCACGGGTTTAAATCGATAATACTGCATCAATCTACATTTGCCTCGCTATACTCAGACGTGGTATTTTGATACCGACAGTAAGCATTCATCATATGCCCTAATGCCTTATCATGGCATCAATGCTAAAGCTGGGCCTAAAAACATTTACTTAAACTGTGGAAAGCTGGATGGATCAATATACGTGTGTTATATTACTACGAGATACATATTCATTAATACCTCAAATGCATACGATAAATAGAAGCATCATACAACTATTCGACAGGAAAAATGAATAGCGAACACTGTTTTAACAAAGACGTTGTTTGTACAATTTCGATCCACAAAAAAATGATTACATGAAGGATAAACATTATTTGGATTAAATGTGTTTCAATTCACAGGAATACTCACAAAGTGCTCGTGTAGTTCAGACCATCAAAAGCACCAGAGTCCACTCGCTTGATTTTGTTGTCCGCTAGATTTCTGCAAGATTTATCATACGGAAATAAAAATAAAATAAAATAACCGAACGTTAATATGTACTATCGTGTTTTAGGTGCAAAATTATATTTTGTATAACACGATATGATGCAATATAATTTGACATGGTGTTACATGATAGAGGATGATGCAATTCAATATGATATATCATGATATTGTATAATAGGATATACGTCAATATGAAAAATTTATTGATCTTTGTTAAGCACTTCCATGTGGAAGAAATAGCGCCACTTACCATCTATCTTGTGGTTGAAAATTTTTAAACCTACAAAATACATTAAATTAACAACTTTGTCAGGTATGATTCCTCGTCTTAAAATGACTTACAATGAGGCGTTAAAACTTACATGAGTTCTACTGAATAAAGTCCGGTGAAAGTCCTAGATTCAAGAGCTGCTAACTCAAGATTCTGCAAGCGTCTGTAATAATGACATTAAACAGAAATGTATATTCAAAATAAAGTGATTCAAAAGTCCTAATATGTAGAGACAATATTCGATATGAGGGACCGGGAATGAAATTTAAACATGTTTTGGGAACACATGATTGGATTGTGGTGGTGTTGTAGTTATGTTTTGCTTTTCAATTAAGAGGTTAAGAGATTAAATAATCCCCTCTTACCATGATTAAGAAGTTCAACAATTTTCCCTAACAGCAATTTGTTTTTCTATCAATCTGTAATAATATAATTAACCATTAAATCCATATGCAAATTAGTTACTTCTGGACGAAAGGTGAAATGATCATGTATGTCTACATACAAATGAAGATCATAAAAGATGATGACTAAACCTTGTCAAACTTACAAGAACGGTAGACTGGTGAGAGAATTGAAGGCACCAGGTTGTAGGATCATCAATGGGTTTGCCGACAGGTCCCTGAAATTTTGTTTTGATTAGCGGAATGAAGAAGTGATGAATTGGCTCTCACATGACAAGGACTGACAACTATTATTGAATAGCCATATGTTTTCAGTTGAGGACACTAAATGATTAAAATAATTTCAATATCAATCGAACTATTGGAATATTCCTGTTCAAATATACATGTACATACATACTGCATACATAATGTTTAACTTTTGCATTTCATTTCATTTTTATTTTTTTAAATTTCCAACAAGATATAATACATAATAACGAATACAATGTAAAATGTATACAAAACATAGTTACATTTGTAATAAACAAATCTTAATAATAATTTATACATTTTAGTAAGACAAAAAATGAATTTTAAAATTTAACTGCATTTATATTTTGAGGAAATGGAGAGGTCCACTGAAAATCAAAGCTTGTAAATTGTGGACCCCTCAGATAATAATGAGTGTGAACAAAATATGGAATACATAATCAATGAAAGAAGAATAGTGGCCAACAGAGAACACTTATTAAAACACGTAATGACTGTAAACAAGAAGACGTGACAAATTACATGACGCAGAAAGAACAGAAAAAAGAAGGAAAAAAAAGGAACAAAATGTGGGCTGCGTTTGGAGGGAAGGAGAGGAGAGAAAAGGAAAGTTGTAGAGATCAAGCACGAAATAGGGAGCGCATAAAATCCTTGAGATAGTTGAAACAAAAAGAGCAAGAACATGATGGCAAGTATTTTTTTTTTTGAGATGGGCATTGATTCTACCAGCGGCATAACATAAATCTGTCACAAGTTTTATTTGGAGCACTTTAATGTCTGTCTCAACTTGAAGCTAATGCTAATGTGTATGACAAAATAGCTGTGGACCTCCTTCTTTGAAAGTGGGAGATCTATACGCTGATTAATGCCGTAAAACACACATCAGCCTCGTGAAATGAAAACGTCAAATGTGTCTGGGACAATCGAAGTCACAATGAAACAAAAAAGTGTTTTGACCAAATGTTACAAATGGCATATTGATACTTTTTTTTTCTTCAACTTACAGTTCATTAAGTCGATTCAATCCAAGAAAAGTATCAGCATACAACATCCAAATATTATTCCTAGAAAGATCCCTGTCAAATAAATAATAAGCCAATATAAACAACAATGTTTAATTATGTGTTTTCATACCGATATCAATTGTATTTTTAAAAATACAGATTAGCTTAGAATACACACTACTAACGCGACATATAATTGTAAACATAATGTGGCCATATGAAAAATGGGATATAGATGTTATAATTCACGTTTTATCGTGAACAATTTCCATCCGATAACAAAATCAGATTGCCAGTTTATTTCTTTGCTTGTTTATATGTTTGATGATACACCATGCGTGATATTCCAACCCTGATACTACTAAGATTGGAATGTATCACAAGTTAATACGCAACTTTACAAACGGGAATATTATAGAAAAATTAATTTCGCTAGAGAATCAGGAACATAAACAAATCATCACTATTTCCCCCTGAACCTGAGTACGAGCAACCATATGATAAATTATTGTCAAACTGTATAAAAAAAACTTTCCGAAACAGAAGATACACTTACAATTTCTTTAGATTACGTTGGCTAGTAAATGTCCCAGGTGCAATCGATTCGATTCCATTACCAGGTAAATCACTGTTGAAAAAAGGATAGTTCAACTCTTATTGGTATAGTTTACAAATAACATGCCGATCTGAGGCGCTAAAAAATAATAGAACTTTCAATACAAGAAACCAAATTTTGAAAACCAGTCAATTTGTTGAAAATATTATAAGCAAGTTTGGGGGAAAGGGGCGATTGCACATTGTACTATACTCATTTGACAAAGACGCAAAGTTAGGAAACAAGTGACGGAGAGGTGTCACTGAGCGATTTCTCGGGGGTATGTGTAAAACACATAAAGACACGTATGTGACACGTATGCCGATGAACTATTACTGACAAAAAGGCAGTACATAGATTATCAGGTTTAAACAAATATGAAACTGATCAGATTTCGGGCAAAACCGTTTACAAAATTTGAAAACTTTCAAAGGAGTAAACCGAATTGTGCACTTACAGTGAAAGTAGTAGCACGTAAGAAGATAAATTGAGATAGAGGACATCGTCTAGCGTTGTCTGGTTCCAGTACAGATCTGCTTCTCGTTTGGCTCGAACTCTGCCAGATGCATTTGCAATTACTCTGTATGATAATACCCCCACAATAAAGAAAATATCATGAAGAAGTAATTGGTGAAAGAAGCGTATCATATTGAACCACTCTGTACCTAGTCTCACAGTAACTTCTCAATCACTCATACTTGAAATCATTTTGGAATCTGAAGCCTCACACTCTTAAATCCATGCAAGTTTGCTGTTTCCACTAAACAGTCTACAGGTTCTTCTAGAGAGGGGGGGGGGGGCAATTTCATGAAGCAATGTAACACACCTTGGGCTCCGAAACGATTTTCAAGGCTTGAGAAAAAGCTGTGATTAATGAAATGTATATGGATTTTCATATTTCGGAAACGAAAGTACTTAGCATATAATAACAGAGGCATATTATACCATTGAAGTATCTTGAAGAATTCGGTTGTATACTCACAATCTACGGGCATCTGTTGGGATACTAGCAGCCAGCTCGGGTGTCCATACCTCGAACGAACGACAATCAAAACTGAGACCATCACATGAACATCCAGAGGGGCAAGCGATGTCTAGAGCAAGTGAGTAGAACAAGTTATTTGACCAAACTATTATAGATACGGGGCTCCCGTGCTTTTTAAAACAAGCTTTCTCTCTCACCATACTTACTCTTAGTGCGTCACTCTTAATCATTATAGTTTCTTGCACTCTTAGCCTTATATTACATTATTGTTACAATAATTCGCTAGCCTCCTCCTCTCCTCGTTCGTCATTACCCCCGCTCTGTCTCCTTTCTGAATTATCTCTCCCTCTCTCTAGTTCTTTCGGTCTTTCTCGATCTCTCGCTCTTTCTCTTCATCTCTCTCTTTCTCTCTCTACTAACTTACCACAGAACATCTCATCATCACCATTAGGGCAGTCCTTTACCCCATCACAGATCTGATCGTCTGTAACACAGTACCTCTCTCCGTGGCATCGTAGAAATCCAGGACAGGAATAGGTTTCTATCATGGAACAATGCATGTGCGTAGACATGCATGTGAGAATGCACGATAATAAGAGATTGCAGTAAGCTGAACACTGTCTTGACTGGAGATGCGAAGGTTGTTGGTTCCAGCCCTGGCTAGGCACTGGTGTTCTTTGGCAAGATATTAATCTCCATTTGCCATGTTTGCCATGGCCCATTATTTATAAGAGAAGATGAAACCCGGTTTCATGATTCCAAAATAGATTTAAAGCCTAGAGAGAGCCTGTGAGGTTTATCACGTTCCCCTGAAAAATAAATGTTGTGTTTACCCCTCCCTTACCTCACTTAGATCCCTAATTAATTCCTAACTGGTGTATTACAAGCTAACTCTTAAGTAAAACTGAACGCAGAAACTCGTAATTTTGCAGTAAGTTTAGCTGAATTAGTTACAAAAGGCACTAATTTATCGTCCATACAAACACAATTGTAGTCTAATGCCTAGGTCACATTTGCTCTACGGCTAGGATACGGCGGCCGTACGCCCCCGAAATTGAGAGATATTTGCGGCGGTCTCAGGGTCTGGTCACCCTATGGTGTATCCCTATCTTTACAGGCCGTATGGGCCGCCGTGGGATTATAACGCGGAGTTATAACTGTTTTCACTTCTACATGCAGTGGCGGATCCAGGGGGGGGGGGGGGGGGGGGGGGGGGGGGGGGGGGGGGGGGGCCCCCCCCCCCCCCCCCCCCCCCCCCCTTGAGAAAAAAATCATGTAAAATCACGTGATTTTTACCTTTTTGGGGGGTTGGGGTGCAAATTGAAATTTTTTTGAGGATCAAAAAAAAAAAAAATGTGCTCACTACCCCCCCCCCCCCCCCCCCCCCCCCACTGAGCGAATTTTTGGCCGGCGCGTTTTTCAAATTTTCGGGAGCAAAAAAAAAAAAATTGTGCTCTGTACCCCCCCCCCCCCCCCCCCCCCCCCCCCCCCCCCCCCACTGAGCGAGTTTTCAAATTTTCGGGAGCAAAAAAAAAAAAAAGTTGGGCCCCCTCCCCTGAGAAATCCTGGATCCGCGCCTGTCTACATGTATAGGTTCGCCGTAGCGATTAGACACGCCGTAGCCATGCCGTAGAGCGGTTCCACGGCGACTATACGTCGGGTGTACGGTGGCCTTGCGTTTGCCGTGCGGCTGCTCCAGGGTCTTTTAAATTATAATTGACTTTTGCAGGCGCCAAACAAATTGCGGTGGCTGAGGGAATTCCACGGGCGCCCTAGGCCAGCCTAAAGGCGGCTCTACGGCGCCCGTACGGTGGTCGTGCGGGCGCCTTGGTATTTGTCAAAAACCTACGGCCGCCGCAGGGACGCCCTAAGGCGGCCGTGCGTCATCACTTAAAAGGCCGTGCGGCAGCCGCAGGTTTTCTCTCTCCACAAATTCAAAATACGCCGTGCGGCTACCCTAACACAATATGTGACCGCTACCGAATGTGACCGTGGGAATCCTGCGGCGGCCCTATAATTGCTACTGACCGTATATATTTTAGACCGCGCGGCCGCCGCGGCAAATGTGACCTAGGCACAACTTCTCTTAAATGTCTCGATCAGACAGTGAACCCGTCCATCATATTATACTCAGCTCACCACATCCAAACTCGTCTTCACCATTTGGACAATCCACAACACCATCACAACGCCGCCGAAGAGGAAGGCAGTAAGAATTTGCGCACTTGAAAGTGTTTCCAAAACACTCAATTTCGCCTACACAGACAAGATAATGGATAGATAAGTTTCCAATTATGTAATACGTGTATAGAGGACTCCTCCTCACGAAGGACAAAATAAATTTGTATATTTCACACAAAAATATGCTGCAGTATAGCTGCAATGCAAGTTTTATCGCACGCAGATCACATACATTAACATTTGAAATATCTCAATTTTACACTATATTAAATGATTGATTGTTAATATGATATTAAGCATTATGATGAAATGAACCACAACGATTATCATAGAAGGTTCTACACAGTACGATAAACAAATAGCGACTTGCTGAATGAGAACATCGAAAGTAAGAATCCAGTGAACATCTTAAGCACATCGCACACTAAACGATCTTCCTTCGATCTGATCTCCGATGAAATGGCAATTGCATTAGACACTAAATCCAATTAAACCTCTTCTTTCTGATTAAGCTTCTGAATAATGATAAGAATACTAGCGACCGGAATTTTAGTGTATTGAACTCTCCTATTTAGAATAAAATCTGGATCGGTTTCAAACCGTAGGCAATCGTACTACTGGTCTGACGTCACTACGATTCTGAGCCGATTTAGCTTTTCATCTTCCAAGAAGGATGAGATCCCTTGAAATACGGATTTCCCTAAATCTTATGACTATTTAGATCATCGCGGGTCATTCAGATTTTACGTGTTTGAATGTTCGTATCAAATGCTATTGTAGATTCTTCCGAAATCGGATCGCATAGTGTGCCTTATAGATTTCGTTTAGCTATAAACATCATCTCATGACCTGGCTTCAAATTATTCATCTCACCGCAATTACGAAGATGGGTGACGTCACGGCAGCCTTGTTGCAATCCATACTCATCAAAGTCATAGAGACAGCGCCATCTTGAGTCGAGATTCTCACCGTTCATACATCTCAATGTATCGTCCCTCCTGTTGTACTCTGTACACGTTAGGCCATCAATTTACAAGTTATATTGTCCAGTTTCATCAAAATAATATAACTTACATGACAATAAATTATCTTGAATCTTGAATCTTGAATAAAATTTCAAATGTTATACAAGGTTGTACTCATTACAATGAAAATGATTTGTTACAAGCAACCACATATTTGAATAAGTTTGATGCTACCCTGACACTCATTTTTGTTGTGGTTAAGATTATATAGTTTTCAATCATTTTAAATTTGAAATGACCAGGGGCGTTTTTAAAATATAAAACTTGTTATCACCACAATTAATTGCCACTTCGTTTCACAACAGATTTTTTATTGTCCACCCTATGCAGTTATTTCAAAAGTTTATATCAATTGTTAATAACAACTTTCATCAACCCTTGCTAAGGTTAATCTTTATTCTTACCACACGATAGTTCATCTTCCATGTTAAGTCCATGACAGTCTTTATTCCCATCACATACTGATCTACCTGGGATACATGTACCATCGTAACATTGAAATGTTCCACCAGAACAGAACTCTATATAGAGAAACACATGGACAAAATATAATCCCAACATGAAAAACGCATTAAACATACGTATACCTTGTGTTTATAAATTGGTTTAAATATATAGCAAGGAAACATAATGAATATGTAGTATATTTAAAAAGAAATAATATTCCCCGAACCGCAAATTATATGTTTGGAGCCTTAATTAATTATTTCATAATAAGAAGATGCTATTTATAGTACGTTATCTTAGGGAGGCTGTAATGCATGATACAGAAGCAGACGGCTATGACGGGGGGAAGCGAAACAAAAAGAAGAAGAAGAAGAAGAAGAAGAAGAAGAAGAAGAAGAAGAAGAAGAAGAAGAAGAAGAAGAAGAAAAAGAAGAAGAAGAAGGAGAAGAAGGAGAAGAAGAAGAAGAAAAAGAAGAAGAAAAAGGAGAAGAAGGAGAAGAAGAAGAAGAAGAAGAAGGAGAAGAAGAAGAAGAAAAAGAAGAAGAAGAAGGAGAAGAAGGAGAAGAAGAAGAAGAAAAAGAAGAAGAAGAAGAAGAAGAAGTAGAAGAAGTAGAAGAAGAAGAAAAAGAAGAAGAAGGAGAAGGAGAAGAAGAAGAAGAAAAAGAAGAAGAAGAAGAAGGAGAAGGAGAAGAAGAAGAAGAAAAAGAAGAAGAAAAAGAGGAATAGGAGGAGGAAAAGGAGTAGGATGAAGAAGAGGGGGAAGAAGAAGGAAGAGCGTAGGAGGAGAATGAGGAGAGAGAGAGGCAATGAAAGAAGAAGGGAATACAAGGACGAAACAAATGAAGAAGAGGAAAAAGAAAAGGAATACAGAAGATAAATAAGAAGGTAGAAAAAAGAACAAAAGAATCCTACTTACTGCACAGTTCTTCATCACTACCATCCACACAATCTGGAGTAATATCACACTGCTGAGATGCCTCGATACATTGTCCATTGCTACACTGAAATTCATCATCCTTACATTGAGGATAAACTATTAAAAGAATATAAAGGAAGGGATGGGAAAAAGATCGGGCCATGCTACAGATATTTGAATAAGGTGTGCTTTAAACATGCCCTGATGAAGTCTACTCGAATGAAGAATTATATATCAACTGTAATCTCTCGTTACTTCTAATAGGAGAGATGTTGCTAGTATGACGAATGATAAATATTTGAAATAATGTAAGACTGTCTTAAAAGCCTTTATCCCATTTTTTAATGAATCATTTTGTCGGCTTCTTCTCATGGTTGACTTTAATGACATGGTCCTTCTTTCATTATCTTTAAGAAATAAGAAATGATTTAGGTTTACCATTAAAAAAATGATTACTGACCCTAAAGGCCGAGCTACAAATGGGATTACTTCATAACATAGATGTCTAGTCACAAAGTGTCATGCTAATTCGGTGTTTTATTCTTCATACTATAATCAGACAACTGAAGTCATTTCCTTGTCGTTTGTTTGTTTGTTTGGTTGGTGGGTTGGTTGTATAGTTTGCTAGCTTTTTCTTTCTTTCTTTATTCATTTATTTGGAAAGCTAAGTGGAGAATCCTAATTAATATTCACCACAATGTTCCTCGTCCGACCTGTCTTGGCAGTGAGGTACATAGTCACAGTAGAATGAAGCTGAGATACATCGACCCGTATCACATTGGAAACTTGATTCAGGACAGGATAGAAAGGTACCAGGATCCACAGTGTTTCCTAATAAATCCGAACCTGTTATTTTCAAACAAATTAAGAAAATACATTCCAAGTTAGGCTGATGATAGCTTCAAATCAGTAATTAACATAGTGCTCTTTTCCCTTAGGTACTTATTTCTATTTTTTCGATTTATTTTTCTTCTTTCCCTTTACAAACATCCTTATCTTACCTTCTTTTGCACTTTCTTCTCTCTCCGTAGCAGCTTGCATTCATGAATTTCGGGTTCACAATTTGATAATGAAAAAACTGTTCATATTCAAGGAGTTGGTTCAGTGGATATCGGAGATTTATGTGATGTTGATTGTATCACAGTCATAAACTATCATTATGAAAATCACATATTTTACATGTTTTATGTTGCCAATGAAAGCAGCACAATCAAAGAAAGAAGATGTTGAAATGAAAGACGCAGACGAAGTTTTGAAGCGAAATAATCATGAAAAGGGCTGAAGAGTTACAAGTATTATCATTACTAACCTGCACAGTTCTTTTCGTCTTCTCCTCCAGTGCATTCTTCTCGTCCGTCACAAACATGAACTGATCTAATACACTCTCCATTCAGACACTCAAACATGTCATCGCCACAGATGTTTACAAGATCTGTTAATGGAAAAATAAGAAATACAATGACTGTTTTCACTCTTTCTTTCTTTTTAAAATTCCATATTGGTACATTAAAGTGCTCTTTGCACACATTCACTTCATTACGGACCTGCAAAAGCTAAATTGTAAAATTTAATATAATAGTGAAAATGAATGTCAAACATTGTCGTAAACATGCCAACAGTATTCCTCAAATTCCTAAAACGTATGATCAGTTTTTATCATGTTCTTCAAATGACAATGCTCGAGGCTGACTTCTTTATCTTTTACCTTATGCAACTGATAATCATATCCTCTTATGCAGGACATCAAGGTAATAACAATTTTAAAAAGCTGACAACACTGATAATGGAACGATAAGCAATCGCCTACCAGACACAACAAAGTAACACATGCTGCCATAATGAGCCAGTGCGCAGTCTCTGTAAACTAGCTGCCAATCATCACCATTGTATTCCATCACGTGACACGGTTCAGTCGTGACGTCATGGCGCAGTGGACTCAGGGTTTGGTTGTCAACGTTGTATACACCTGGGTAACAAGATTGTCAGATGAAAAATGATTACAGTAAGTCCTGAATCTTTTGCTGATGGCAGTCATACAACTATGACTGCCATCAGCAAAAGATTCAGGACTTACTGTAATCACTTGATTATTAGTGTTTCTGAAAAGTCTAAACACATTCAGAACTTACTGTAATCGCTTGATTATTAGTGTTTCTGAACAATCTAAATACATGTAGAGTGATTATCTTTTATAGTAAATACTTTAAGGCGCTTTTATATTTTTACAGGAAAAAAACTGCTGTGGCCAGACGGTCGGTATTCTTAGAATTCTTTATAAATGCGATTCATTATTAATGATAAAACTGTATACTGTTTTTCTGCTTCTTCTTCCTCTTCTTATTTTAATTACCCAGAATAGTATTTTTCACTGTAAAATGGAGTGTTTCTCTGTCATGTGGGGAACAATTTAAGTACAACGGGTGATTCGTTAAACGTTTAATAGTATGTAGCGCACACCTTGTATGTCGATGACCATGCCTACTGGTACAAGTGTGAACGGCCATAATAGACCAAGAACATAGATTAGACGTGGTAGAGGTAAGAGGACGGAGGACTGGATGGCCTGACAT
Source organism: Strongylocentrotus purpuratus (assembly GCF_000002235.5). NCBI lineage: Eukaryota > Metazoa > Echinodermata > Echinoidea > Camarodonta > Strongylocentrotidae > Strongylocentrotus > Strongylocentrotus purpuratus. Next base: position 5,853,290 of record NW_022145599.1, on the reverse strand, counting down.
GGCAATGGAGCGGGTTGATCAAAGAGGGTAAGAGACAAGCATGTGTCAACAATTCGTAGGCTTCCAGATGAACAACCTGTCAGAGACAAAAATATAAAGACATTCCAACAAAACATTCGTTTTGAGAGGCTACTGCTTTGGTTTTTCCCATGTCTCACTACAATAATGTTAAGCTTAGGGTCAATTTTCATTCAATGTAACTTTCGAATAAATGCCAAGATAACATCAAGGAAGGGGTGAAGAGGCATGGAGCGGAAAATCATGAAAGTGAGAGATAAAGCAATATTACTATGACCATCGAGTGTAATTGAGGCAAAGATAACTCATGAAGTATAATCATTTGAAGAATGATATGAAAATATTACCTTTCGTTGATAAATCTCCAATGCTTGGAATGACAAGTTCATCAGCTGCAAAAGGTTATCAGATATACAGAGCGTCAACTTGAAGAACATACCCGTCAATAAGTCTGAAACACCAACCCATCAATAATGTCTCACATACATTATGTTACCTATTTAGTTAATGTCATTATTGCAATCATAAACTCTTTCTCACTCTCATGAATTTGCTGGGAACATGCATGCCAAGACTGTGTTGTTTTGTCAACCTACCCTGAGCGGGTTGAGAGCAAATGAATTGACTTGCTTCACGTGATGCACATGAAATGTCATGCCAATTCGCTGAGGATCGTAGGTTTTCCAATTTGATCATCGTACAATCTTCTTCCTCATGGCCATTCGGTTGAGAGTCTTCATTTTCATCAGAGCTGTTGAGTTTGAGACACAAATTTGTCAATGTAATGCAAACATAACATAACATAATAGAATCACTTGTAATTATTCTTGAACTTCGCTTCATTCCTCCATTTTTTTATTCTTGTTTGCTTATATCTTCACCTTCATATTCATCTCTCCCATTTTTATTTATATATATATATATCTCAATCAGAATGTTTACCTAGACGGTGCTATGTACCAGTCTGCATAGCTTAGAGGTCCGCCGTCTTCCCATCTGAAGCGACCTTCCTCGGCGTTATCTGTCAAACCTGAAACAAAAAAGGCATGACAAATCTTGTCATTTGTATTCGTTTTCACTCAAATTCCCTTTTATTCTTACTTCATTCGAAATGCTTCAAGACGTTTGTATAGTTTAGTATCTAGCACCGCATAAAAAGTAATCTGCGTTTGGAGCCCAGTTTGCCTCTAGAAATAAACTGTCAGTCTTTAGGGTATGTGGGGCTCTCTTTAGCAGCCAATGTACAACATTTCAGAGTTTAGGTGTCCAGGGTGACTCCTAGGGGATCAGATAACCGGAATAACTCGTAAGAATTAGGTATCCGGTTGAGTCCTAGATGTTTAGGTATCCAGTGTGATCCCGAGGGGGTTAGGATGGTGCCCTTGATAACTCCTAGAGTACTAGGTGTCCAGTATGAGTCCTAGGGGTTTATGACGGTGCTCTGGATAACTCCTAGAGTACTAGGTGTCCAGTCTGAGTCCTAGGGCTTTGTGACGGTGCCCTGGATAACTCCTAGAGTACTAGGTGTCCAGTGTGAGTCCTAGGGGGTTAGGATGGTGCCCTTGATAACTCCTTGAGTCCTAGATGTCCAGTGTGAGTCCTAGGGGTTTATGATGGTGCCCTGGAAAACTCCTAGAGTACTAGGTGTCCAGTATGAGTCCTAGGGGTTTGTGACGGTGCCCTGGATAACTCCTAGAGTACTAGGTGTCCAGTATGAGTCCTAGGAGTTTGTGACGGTGCCCTTGATAACTCCTAGAGTACTAAGTGTCCATTGTGAGTCCTAGGGGGTTAGGATGGTGCCCTTGATAACTCCTTGAGTCCTAGATGTCCAGTGTGAGTCCTAAGGGGTTAGGATGGTGCCCTTGATAACTCCTTGAGTCCTAGATGTCCAGTGTGAGTCCTAGGGGTTTATGACGGTGCCCTGGATAACTCCTAGAGTACTAGGTGTCCAGTGTGAGTCCTAGGGGGCTAGGATGGTGCCCTGGATAACTCCTAGAGTACTAGGTGTCCAGTATGAGTCCTAGGGTTTTGTGACGGTGCCCTGGATAACTCCTAGAGTACTAGGTGTCCAGTATGAGTCCTAGGGGTTTGTGATGGTGCCCTTGATAACTCCTAGAGTACTAAGTGTCCAGTGTGAGTCCTAGGGGGTTAGGATGGTGCCCTGGATAACTCCTTGAGTCCTAGGTGTCCAGTGTAAGTCCTAGGGCTTTGTGACGGTGCCCTGGATAACTCCTAGAGTACTAGGTGTCCAGTGTGATTCATAGGGGTTTATGACGGTGCCCTGGATAACTCCTAGAGTACTAGGTGTCCAGTGTGAGTCCTAGGGGGTTAGGATGGTGCCCTTGATAACTCCTAGAGTACTAGGTGTCCAGTATGAGTCCTAGGGTTTTGTGATGGTGCCCTCGATAACTCCTAGAGTACTAGATGTCCAGTGTGAGTCCTAGGGGGTTAGGATGGTACCCTTGATAACTCCTTGAGTCCTAGATGTCCAGTGTGAGTCCTAGGGGTTTATGACGGTGCCCTGGATAACTCCTAGAGTACTAGGTGTCCAGTATGAGTCCTAGGGGTTTGTGATGGTGCCCTGGATAACTCCTAGAGTACTAGGTGTCCAGTATGAGTCCTAGGAGTTTGTGACGGTGCCCTGGATAACTCCTAGAGTACTAGGTGTCCAGTATGAATCCTAGGGGTTTGTGACGGTGCCCTGGATAACTCCTAGAGTACTAGGTGTCCAGTGTGAGTCCTAGGGGTTTGTGATGGTGCCCTTGATAACTCCTTGAGTCCTAGGTGTCCAGTGTGAGTCCTAGGGCTTTGTGACGGTGCCCTGGATAACCCCTAGAGTACTAGGTGTCCAGTATGAGTCATAGGAGTCCCAGATGTTTAGATTTCCAGTGTGATTCCTAGGGTTTAGGTGGCTGGGGTGAGTCTTAGGGATTCAAGTGTCTAGGGTCAGTCCTAGGGGTTCTAGGACAATTACCCCCTGTGCAATCACCCGTGGAAAATTACCCCGGCAAACTAGCCCCAAGGACACTTACCCCCCAGAAAATTACCCCAGAGGATAATTACCCCCCCCCCCAGAAAATTACGCCGGAGAATTACCTCCCAGGACAATTAACCTCGAGGATAATAGCCCCCCCCCTAGGACAACTACACCCGTGGACAGTTGTCCTTGGGCTAGCTGACCTCGGGGAGGGGGAGGGGGGGGGGTAATTGTCCTCGGGGGTGATTATCCTCGGGGTTTATTGTCCTCAGGGGTAGTTGTCCTTGGGGGGAAATTCTCCGGGGGGTAATTGTCCCCGGGGGTAGTTTTCAGGGGGGTGATATTCCATTGGGTAATTGTCCTTATACGGTCCTAGGGGTTGTAGTTTTGTAGGTGTCTGAAATGAGTCCTAGCGGTTTAGGTGGCTTTGTCGAGTCTTACGGATTCAGGTGTCTCGTTTTATTCCTAGAGGATATTGTCCAGGATAAGTCCAAAGGACAAAAATAAATGTCAAATGGTAACTTTGCTGTCACAATTATTGTGTAATGAGATTAACAAGCAGTATAGTCCAGAATTTCAAGAATCGAGTAATACCAATGTAGGTTTTCATGTTGTTGCCAGTAAACCATGATGACGTCAACATGTAATGGATCAAATTCATCTCTTTGGCGGTTTTTATGCTGACAAGAAAGGCGCCAATATTTTGGCACATCTTCGAGGCTTCGTTCCAGCGAATCGTCTGATTGCGTGAGGTAAACTGGTAGCATTTACTTCCAAACAGTTCCCATCCCCCGGGACATGTGTAATCTATTTGTGTAAATTGAATGAAAGAAAAAAAATAAAGAAAGAAAATATACTTCGTGATATTTGAATTAATAATATAAAGGGCTATATTGATGTAAGATACTAATATTTCTATATTGACTGCACAGACAATAAAAACGTTATGGATATAATTTTATTTTAATCGTAAAAAGAGGGTGAAAAATTAATGAATTAAAAAAATCGAATCCTTAAAACGTCGCAAATTTTGGTAATGCTTTGAGTTCGATACTTTCTTCTCCTCGCAATGACAAGACATCTTCGTTCAGCCGCTTTACACATTTAAATTTTTAGAGGGATGGTAGTAGTATTTGGCATGCATTCTGTTGTTTCGAGTGTAGCGTAACAAAGTTCCTAATTCCAAACTAAATCGTCACGAAGTACCATGTTTTTCGTTTATAAGTTAGTTTACCTGAAACATTTGTTGTTGAGTCTACATCTAGCTCAGTGTAGGTGGCATGGTACTCGGCATGAAAACCATTTCCTTGGAGATCATCATCTGAAACAAACTCAATGACTACAACATTCAGGCTGCTTCTGACGTCATTTGAGGGCGGGTTTGAATTGCAGAAACGTCCCAAGATCGGATCTTTATCATTCACCCCGTCATAGACAACCAAGTAGTCTGTTTGAGTACACTCGTGGTCATTGATGTCGGAGACGACATTGAAATGAGTAAACGTTACGGTCACGAAGGAGCCTTCATGCGTGACAATATTCCATCGGCATTGTGAATTGGGCGCGTAAGGAAAGGGGTAGTTGACGGAGACAAACACAGCAGCAGAAAGGGTGCAGTACTCCACACCTGAACAAGTATCGCGACCAAATCCACAGCCTCCTAATTCTGAAAGAAACGAAAAATGGAAATGTATACTCTACGTACATGAGAAGCTACTTTTATTAATGTACTAATTGTGAAAGATCTGGATGAGTCCGTACCGAATTAGCACTAAATACCATTTGTTCTACATTTTAACCTCCCGATAGTAATGTATACTATTTACATTGATAAGCTAGAAAGACGGGGGTGGTGGCTATATAATTGACAATGATGACTAATTGTTATAGCTTTAACAAATTCCTATTAATGATTTACATTTTTGTTTTAATACAATGACTTCTTTACCAAAGAATCATGTTTATCCTATAAGTATGTTTGGAAGTAAAGAAACATGAACAAAACTTGAGGGGACTCCATCCCATGCATATCCCTTAACCGATGGCCTTGTTAATCTTAATTTAATCTACCATGAAAAGGATAGGTAGCACCTCCCCCCCCCCCCCCCCCTTCCCTCCTGGCTGTGGCGTAGCGGTGAATGACGTACCTGTTGTGTTGTAGACAAGATTGAACCCAGTTGATTTGCCCGCTAACCATGTGTCCAAGGCGATGATGACCGTCGATGAGCTGGATATGATGAGAGGCTGGGTCTTATTCCCACAAAGTGCGCGTTTCAGGATACCGGTTGGTGTACGTACTGACACACGATCAATACAGTTCGCAGAGACACTCTCGATTTCGAAGTCGTTGAAATGAAGAGAGATGTAGCGATCAGATCGAACAGTAATATTGAATTCACAGCTGGTGAATGGTGGAATAATAGACGGGAAATCATTGGTCTGGATTGAGCCTGATGGTCCATGAAAGCTGACTGTCTTACCGCATACAGCATTGCAATCTGTAACTGTGCAGTCTGCAGTGGGATTAGAAAATGATTCAAAGAGTCCTAAATCAATTGTTTTCACAAAATATCTTTTAGGATATACCAAATGTTGAATAACTGGAAGTCATGAAACGTTGGGCATCATTGAGGAAGGCTATTGAAGAAGGTATACCACAATTACTTGGAAATGGTTGAGAGGTTTGACTTTGGAAACATAGGAGCGAAGTGTGGGGCTTTCAAAGGTATCCTGCATGTGGTACTAGCCCATCAGAGCTAAAGATGTCTGGTAACATGCTCTAGCTCCCACAAATATTTGGATAACGTAAGGCATTTTCTTAAATTATTAGTCATTCTTAATGCATAGGTATCATAACTATTTAATGTAATTCTTTTAACTTTAACTTATATGCAAGCAACTGGATGGGTAGAGCCTACGACAGGTCATCCATATACTGGATATGCCTCTGCATTTCATACATTATTTCAGTGTCAAAATAATAAATGTCAACTTGCAGACATACATGAAACTCCTAGTGCTTACAGTTCTAAAGTTGTAAACAGGATTCGAAGTTTGACTTACCGACCATATCATAACTGGCTTCAAAGCCAAGTTCATTTGGCATATTGGCAGTCAACGACCACATGGTGAGTTCAACGAATACGACATTGGACTGGCTAATGACCTCGACGTTATCAAGTTCACCGCAGTACTGACCACGTGTTTGATTGGTCTTACCGATGACGTCAAAAACACCAAGGGTGTCTTGGCATTTTGAATTGCGAAGATCTTGACGCAACATCATTTTTATGATGGTAAGTCTAGATACAACATAAAAAAAAATAATATTGAATTCAGAATATTGATGTTGGTAGTAAAGGCAATAGACATCATTGCAGTAAAATTACAAGCACTTATGATAATTAAAATGATACTTCTACTGCTATATTTGTTCCACTGGATCTATAAAAAAATTGTTCTTCGGCATCTTTTTTCTTTTTCTCCTTCTTCTTCTCCTCGTCCTTTACCTTATTCTTCTTTCTCTCCTCCTACTCCTCCTCCTTTTTTCTTTTTCGTACTCTTGCAACAGATTTTCCGAAAGAAAGTATGAAGGTAACACTTAAGTTTATATAACTTTTGTGACCACATTCAATACAAATTTAACGCACACAAATGAAAAATTCTAATAGAATATTCATATGAAAAGATTTTTTTATCAAAAAACGTGTGAGAGAATGGTCCATTTGAATTACAAAACGGATAAGATCCTTACCTGACTTTCATACTCTCAGGTCCCTTAATCAGAAAGTTACATGTTGATTGCTGGTTGTAGAATGGAGGGTAACTGAACGCTTGTATGTGACCTACTGAAGCTGATGTCACGTGTGATGTGACGTCATTAGACCAAAAGTCATGGCAACGAAGATCAGCATATTCTACAATGCAAAGAAATTCAATTATTTGTTCATCTTGAAAACCTTGTATGTGATTACAATACATATACAGTCTTCAGAAAACACAAAATTAAATCCCTTGTACATTTAATTAGCTTGGTGTTTATCTCGTTGTTTATATTTGCTGTGAAAATAAATAATCAGAGGTGACAAACAGTGAACATGATCGCATAGACTTTCTAGGAATCAACTCAACTCAATTCCAATACTCTTTTGTAGGCCTATACTCCCATAGAAATCAAGTTTAGGTTATGTAAGAAGTCATTGCAATTTTGTAATTAATAGGTGATGGAAAGCGCTACTGAATTTGCTTTCTGTTGATATTTCGAAAGTCTTTGCGATCAGGTTAGTGAATGGTGAAACATTGTGAACGATACCAATATTTCGAGAATAAAATTGCCTACGTACCTCGCTCACAGATGAATGGTTTCTGATCATGACAGTCAGACGATTCGATTATAATCTCAGTCGCGTTCCATATGATTGAAGGGCAGAGATCATTTGCAGCAAAAAGATCGTCTTGTACCCAAGTATCACTTACATTTGCCACGTTCAAAGCCTGTAACATGATTAGAAACGGAATGGTTGCCGGGTTTAATCCTTACTGTATATCTTTCATGTATTGATCAAATTTTGAACGTTTGGAAACGATTTCGTCACCACGCAAAAGACGCCTATCAGATTCGAACCTAGAACATTGACAAGAGGTTTACCAGAATGCCGAACACTAGGCCAACTACAATCTACAATATCCACAGAGGAAGAAGGTGTTTTAAAAATCGAGGGAGACTCGGAAATAACGGTGCTCACCACTAATAAGCACACCCATGTCTTTGAGAAGTTATAATACCATTACTCTGAATGTTCTGTTTCATTAATTTACTTTTCTATAGATTAGTTCCTCCAAAACAAACCCAACAATTATTTTGTTAATGGTTTATGTAACAATTTTATCATGAATACAAGATTCAGTTATAGGGTTAATGATGAACGGGGTACCTGTATAAAGCTCTCATCGCTGACAGTGGGTAGACGACTCTGAATTGCCCTGCATTGATTGGTAGCTTCTGCCCACGTGACCGTTTCGGATTCCATGACGTAAAAGCATGATGATCCTTTATTTAGGGCAATGCTGCTTGTAAGATTCATGACATATTCGCATATGCCTGAGAGAATTATCAAAAGAAGTTATTTGAATAATAAGTATCTTAATGATTCCTAGACAATTTTCTTTTACGTACTATGCCCAGAATCTGAACCGTCTTGTTTGTTTGTGCTGGGAGATACGCACAGGACATGTAAGGAAATTAATAAGTCAAGGGAGCCTTTCTCTCTATATGTGTTTGCCCGAAACTGAAAAAGTCGCGCAAAAAGGAAATTGATTGACGCCTATTCTTCAAGGAACTTCATAAAACTATATACAGCTTCATCGGATTGACATGTATATAATAGAACATTGGTAAAAAGGAAGCACCTGTTTAGCCTCATTTAACCTGTACTTACCCACACACTCTCTTCCAGAGGAGTCTAACCGGTAACCATCTGGGCATGCGCAGTGGTAGCCCCCATCATAGTTTACGCATTCATGTGAGCACCCATTTTCACTGCTAAGACACTCATCTATATCTGCATAAATATTGTGATAGTAAGACAGAAATGGAAAGGTATAGCGGTATTCAAGGGCATATTACATTTTTTGTAATACATAAAATTGACCATTTCAAAAACGCCGGAGTCGTATTTTGTATAAACTTGGTCGAAAATTCGAGTTCCGGTGTAGAACCTTTGCAAAGACGTTGATTTATATTTTGCACTCTCGACCCAGATGTAGTAAAAGTGTTACTGGCGGGAATTATTCCTTGAACTTGACACTGCTCCATATGACTACGATTACTGAAGCGCATGAGTAAACATATTAAAGCAATTTTGAAAGTACATTATATGAGCTGTGAAATGCAGAAGATATTGCTGTTAATATTAGTATTATAATATCATGAAGAATAATTTTTGAATCTTCAAAATTGAGATATTTATGGGAAAAATAACTCTAAAAGAATCTATTTTGTGTGCAAAAGATCCCGGATTCATTTCCCGGACGAACCTCCGACCCCCCCCCCCCCCAAAAAAAAGGGGGGTTGTCAGGCAGTAGTAGACAGAAGTAGTGGTGGTAGTAGTAGCAGCATCAGGAGTAGTAGTAGTAGTAGTAGTAGTAGTAGCAGTAGTAGTAGTAGTAGTAGTAGTAGTACTAGTAGTTGTTGTGGTAGTATAAGAAGAAGTAGTAATAGTAGTTGTGGTAGTATTAGAAGAAGTAGTAGTAATAATAGTAGTAATAGTAGTAGTAGAAGTAGTAGTAGTAGGAGTAGTAGTAGTAGTAGTAGTAGTAGTAGTAGTGGTGGTGGTATAGTAGTAGTAGTAGAAGTAGTAGAAGAAGAAGTAGATATAGTAGTAGTATCAGCAGTAGAAGTAGTAGTAGTAGTAGTTTTTATAGTAGTACTCTCTTTCTAAAAAAAAGGTGATTTTTAACTCTATTTTCACTTTCTTGGGAGTGAAGTCAGTTATCACTTGCTTAGGAGTGAATATCGATTGATTTAAGAGTGCTCTCTAAGAAGAAAAGAGTCAATGTTCACTCCATTTTCACTCCATTTTCACTACATTTTCACTCTCCAGAGGAGTGACGTCAGTGATCACTCGATTTTTTTTCAGAGAGAGTAGGTACTACTAATACTATCAATACTACTACTATTACTACTACTTCTGCTGCTACTACTACTACTTCTGCTGATACTACTACTACTTCTACTATGACCCACTATGAACAGGCCGAAAAATTACTTAAAATTATCTTGCCAATATCTTAAATTCCAGCGAAATGTCTTAAAACTAGTAGTAGTAGGAGGAAGAGGAGGGGGTGGAGTAGTTACCATCAGTTTCTTACCTATTTCACAGAGGGATCCACGCAGAAGAGCACTTTTACATTCATACTGTGTCCACTTAAACCCCGCAAGTCCGTCGATTGCCGTACAATATGCGTCGGTACTGACAGGCAGAGCGTAGAGGAATTGTTCATAGATGACAGGAGTACCGTCATCCCACATCCAATCTTCCTCGCCTTCTTTCATAGCTCCTATTGTCAACTGTGTTTTGCTCTGTAATACGAGCTCAGAACGATGATCTGAAAGCTGGGTCTGGATGTTTGATGACTTGACTGTAGCTCGCTTGCTGTCCTCAGCAAAGATGTCGCTACACGCTCCTTCTGCGTTGCTGCTTACAGATCCGTAACATTTCCCACTAAAGATCACTCCTTTCTCGGATCCACATACCCTCCCAGTACCTAGGATTGGAGTAGATTAAAAAAAAATATCTTCATTGTATACGCTGCGTAACAAGATCAGATTTATATTTGAAAGTTGCACGTATTCCATATTTTTTGTTTTAAATGATATGTTATGAACGAGATTAAGAACGGGCCCTCAATGACGGCATTTTTTTACTGAAGCTGCAACCCTGTTTAAATAACAATACTGAGAATAAATAAAAGAATGTTTTATTATAACGATATTGAGGCTTTGCTATATACCACTTTTCATCTTACTGGCTATATCAAGGCCAAAGAATCAATTTCACGAAAGATGGGTCTCACGTAACCCATGAGTGTCGAAAGTGTACATTTTGCATCAAACAAGGGCTAGACTGCCTACCTATCAACGGACAGCCGATGATCTCAACCCGCATTCTTTTTTTAGCACTATACCATTCATATGGCATGATACGAACACGGCGTGTGATGATTGGTCGATCAAGAGTGTTCTTCGCTTCAGTATTCTGATCGCTGTTCCCGGGTAAAATCTGAAATGGATCAGAATTTGTATCATTTTTAGTGTCAAAGGTACGGACAAAAATAACTTGTTCAAAGACTATGTACAATTTCATACATTAATTTGTTGAGATTTTAATAATAATAATACTACTAATAATAATGATAATACTATTACGAATAATAATGATAATAATAATAATAATAATATAACAATACAAATAATGATAATGGGCTCTTGTACAGATATCATTGTCTGTCAGCCTAAGTTAAACACTTTACTAATTCATAGTTCAGCCTGTAACAACAAAGAAATATGAAAAAGAAATATGAAAAAACATAATTGGCATCAATATGATGCAATGTGGATACTATATAGAAGTCCCATTATTGAAAGTATTGTAGAACGAGATGGTTAATTATGAAGATTAATAGGATTAACCAGATGGAACCAGTCGGTCTTTTCCAATTACATCATGTATTATATACCTCACTTAAGAAATCCAGCCATCTGATTGGTCGAAATTGCATTCATAAACTTTAACTATTTCTGTAAAATTCCCAGTAACCATGGTTAAAACAGTTCTAAAATCCCAGTAACCATGGTTACCGGGAAAATAGTTCAGTCTCCATGGTTACCCCATAGGTTTACATGTTAACAAATGGTTTGAGCGATCGAGGATACCGTACGTGTGCGAAGAATTGGTCGGTATTTTCATACAAGACAAGACAATTCCAAACAAGACAAAAATGGCTCAAGAAACTCTCCCAAGATTTCAACTTATCAAATGCAAGACTCGCTGACAGCAAGAACAACAAAAAGGGTACGTGAAATTATCCATAAACATGTTCGTTTAGTTGCTGAAAAAGCATAGACGTAGACTCTAGACGAAATAGATCTAGTTGTCAGGGTGTCTGATCGCGCACCCGATGTTGTGTGTTAAAATTCTTCTCATAGAGTTTGCACGCAATGCAGTCGCTATGCAGTCTACGTGCATTGCGCGACCATTCAAAAAAAGTGAAGTTTTTTTTTTCAATTCGAGATTCAAACCTTTATCTGTTGTGATCCTGAAGGTGATACTCAATAAGTGAGGTGTCATATGAAAGCGCAGGTTCTTCTCCATATTACCCACAGGGCCGGCCCACCCCCAACATTGTACAAATATCTTGCTTAGACTAGAATCTAGATCTAGTCTACTCTCAAAGATACACTCATAAAAAACAACTGTGCAGATAAACTAGAGAAAGGCCAAGGTGGTGTCATTAGTTGACTCTTTTGTTTTCGGCATATAAAAGTATTAATGACTGCTTTAATATTCGAGAAATAGTTGTTTTTATACGCTCTCGGGAAGGTTACAATTGGGCTATTGCCCTCTGCACGCCTCGGGCAATAGCACAATTCTAACCTTCCCTTGAGCGTATAAAAACAACTATTTCTCTCAAAGCAGTCATTAATACTATAATATGACATTCTTCTTCTATATACAGAGTGAGTCAGAAAAAATGTCCCACTTTTCAAAAGTTGTTTTGTTTGAAGTATGAATTATTTAATCATGGGTTTCATAATATGTCTTGATAGAGTTATCCTCCCAGTACATTTAGGTACCATTTTCATTTGAATCTCTGCATCAGACAATCTTTACAAGACTGACAGATCTCTCTTGTGCCAAGTTACTGGGTGAGGAATAAAACAGTGCATTGAAAAAAGGCAGTCAGACAGACAGACACACACACACGCACACACAAACGCACGCACACACACACGCACACACACACACACACAACACATACGGTAACAATTGTTTCAAAATTTCCCATTTTCTGATTAAGCATTCATTTTTATCAAGATCATTGAATGTTTAAGTGGCATTTCCCTGACAATCTTTCCCACTACCACCATCATATCATCATCATCATCATCATTGTCATCATCTCAATCTTCATCATTATCATCATCATCATCAAAATGAAGTGCTCATGAATCCAATGTGCTATCTCAATACGTAGGTACATTATCAATCGTTGGCTATGTCTTTTGTCAGTGTGTGGATGTGCGTGTGCGTGTGTGTGTGTTTTTGTCTGTCTGGCTGTTTTTGTTCAAAATACTATTTTATTCCTCACCCAGCAACTTGGCGCAAGTGAGATCTGGCAGTCTTGTAAAGATTGTCTAATGTTCAGTCATGCATGCAGAGATTCAAATAAAAATGGTACCTAAATGTACTGGGAGGATAACTCTATCAAGACATATCATGAAACCCATGATTGAATATTCATACCTCAAACAATACAACTTTTAAAAAGTGGGACATTTTTTCTGACTCACTCTGTATAACATCACATTATACTATGTTTCAAAATAAAATATAAAAATATAAAGAGTCTCCCAGACGGCGCTTTTAAATTAATTCCCTTCTTACCATTTCATTCCCCTCGATATCTTTGTAGAAACGCCATGTCTCAGATTCATTGGTACTATGCATGCTCCAGTAAACCAGTCGGTAGGAGGTGACCCAACTCAGAATAGTCTTCAGGCCTGCACCTTGGGTGATGATACCCGTCACGGTATGGAGCTCCGATAAATCAACCTTAAGATGTTAGAAGATGTGCTTTGAATTAATGTTTGCCTTAAGCTTATTTTTTCATGATTTGTTTTTGTAATTTTCAAAGTGTTTAACATGTTTGCAACTTTTAGAATTGCACAGACTCTATTTCTGACGGAAAATGGACGTTGTCGTGTTCTCAAAATGACAAATAGACTTGAATCAATGTTGAATGTCAACGTCCAAGAAACTCTGACCAATTTCCAATGGTAGCAATGTGCTTGCTGCATAAGATTTATGTTTTATCTATTATTAATTTTTATCTCATCCGATTGATCTGAAAAACCGTAACAATAGTATTCTCGTTACCTGTAGCCAGTCATTCCTTGCAAGAGAGCCCCTTGCACCCCAAAACGGCCGAGCGTCTACTGAGGGTATTGAAGGTAAATCACTCTCTTCAATATGCAGGCGGCCATGGTGTCCGGGTGAAGCAACATAGAAGGTGCTAGCTGTTATGGCTTTATTGGGGATGCGACCAGACTCCATTCCAAGTCTGTTGTTACAAACTAACAAAAAAGTGGGGATCAGAAAAACTTGTAAACGTATGTGTGTGTTCTTGTATGGAATATTATTCAGCTACTTCATGTAAACTCATTGGCGGACATTACGTCCCGGACCGAAATGTAAAAAATCTACTAATAAAGCAAATAGTAGGTAAGTGGTCATCAAAGCTATATAATCGTAATTCATGTTTTGCGCCAACGACGTATTCTATATGATTATGATACAAAGGCTTAATTTTATTTGTTAATGGAACAAAAATTCTACATGGAGAACTTCCACCTCCCTGCGAATACTTATTCTAAAAAGCGAAAGATTGGACATCTTCTTGTTTGAAACGCCTGCCACTATTTAATGTCAGCGTAATTTTGTTTACCCAGGGAAGAATCATCAACTTAACACTATTGTTCGGGACATGAGCTAATAAAAGTGAGTCCACATTTCCTTGAGTTCTAAAGGGAGCATGATTGCAAAGTAAGGTAAGTTCTGATGCCTTGTGCGCCACGTTTCGAAATATGTGGGCAGTACAATGACATGGTACATAATCCAAATATCAAACTAAGGCAATTCAATACGGTAATAAAATGTCTCGAATTGAGTTCTATACTAAGTCTTTGCGATTGTGTGAGCCAATGTTTCTTATATTAGGGTTTCAAATTCAAATAATTGACCCACCTCTGTTCTGGCATCCGATAAACTCAAGACGGAGGCAGATATCACGATACCACGTGACCGGATGAACTCTTACACGAAGGGTCGCAAATGGTGGATTCAGGTCATTGCGTACAAGAGTTGTCATGTCCCTGTTGCCTTCAAAAACCTTGTGAAATGAAAGAGATCATTACAATAACATGGTGCAATGAATTTGTATGTTCCGTTTCAGCAAAATTCTGGAAACAAATGATATACAAATAATCATGGGGAAAATCAAAATGTGTAACCGCATTCAGAGCCTCAAATCAAAGGAATAGAGAACGAACATGAAATTAAGTGTTTCATAATTCATGTGCATTTACAGCTTTGTGATCTGTTTAATAGTTGACATTTCAGCTCATAAAAAACCGATTCCTACCAAGAAAATAATTGACTATTACCTAAACGATCAGAGACAATGACTAAGTTACTAAGTTAGTCAGATGATGTAATCCTCTTCAAACTTTTCCTGTTTAATAACAAAAGATCTATTTTACCACTGTTCTGATGTCGTTGCGATACTGTGCGTCATCTTGGCCATCCGAGATTGTGTAAGACTTCACCCATGCTTCGATATCTAGACACCCTTGAGTGACCACGCCCTGAACTAACTTCTCACTGCCGAAGTTGATCTGAATGAAAAAGAAAGGAATTATAATAATAATCTTTTAGTCCACTCAAAATTTTATTAAACCGAAACGAAAATTCTTCTTGCCCTATTGATCGTGAGCCCGGCAGCCACTGATTAGCGCCAGATCGACGTTGCTCTATCCCTTATTGTTGAACGCCAAACAAGGTAGCAGTAACTCCCATCTTTTAACGTCTTTTGGTATGACGCGGCCGGGGATCGAACCCACGACCTCCCGGTTTTGAGGCGGACGCTCTACTGACTGAGCCAACACTCTGGTGACAGTATATGTTATATGGGAACCCCAAGATGGAGGAAACGATCAAAATGTCTTTTGGCCAAGATAAAAGAAAAAAGATAAATGTGTGAGCTTTCTCATCTTTTGTACGTCAGTTTGACTGTGTCCAGTGCATATGATATTATTCAGCAAGACTCGGCCGAATTATTCCCATTTTGATCAAAATTTTACAAAACTTTACCAAACTCCACAATATCCACCAATTGCAATTGCTTCCAGACAGTTTATTCCAGTGTATTCCAGCATGGCCAGTGCGCAAAGGAAGCCGAAAAATGTGAATGATGAAGGATTGTACCTACCTGTATCCATTGACCTGCAGATGATTGTGCTGGGATCCACCCATATCCGACTTGTTTGATGTATCCTACCCTGGCTGATGATGGAGGGTGGAGCGCATCACTGTTCCAGGATGATGCCTCTATCTGGTTGTCATGGATACGATTTAGGGTAAGTCCCATTACCTCATCACAATCTAAAATCAGGCGATAATAATTGCATTTAATAAACTGATTTTGTGAATGACATATTATGCTATAATATGAATATTCAAAACCGTCACTCAAAAAGACTCAATATTAGCAGTGGTAACAAAGTCATACCAAACACGTACAATCTTCTACATAGGCCTATGATCATGATAGATCAAAGGTGTCCTTTCCTTTTGACTGACGATAAATAATTTGAGTTGAATGGCATTTCTTCGACCCGAATCAAAAGAATAGTAGTAAGGGAGACACAAGTAATCTAGCATGTCTAAAGAGAGAAACGAAAGACAGTGTCTAAGGAAATTAATCCTACATTTTTTTTGCGGGAAATGAGGATTTCTATTTTACGATGCATTTCCTACAGAGCACCCATCTACACATCTCATATTTCCAAATATGCTGTTCGCGCCCTCTTTCTCCTTCCCTCTCTCAACCTTATACTCCTCTTTTATGCTGCTACTGTCAATGTGTTCAATCTCTTTTCAGCTTTCCCTTTGGTTTTCTACTTTACTCTCACTCTTTTGAATATTTAAAACAAATTTACGTCGTATGGAGGCACGGCCACACCAGAATTACAAAATAAGAAACGCCTCCTGGCGTGAACATGAATATGCATGAGCACCCTTCCTGATGAGGGAGTGTCTCCCATACCAATGTTATTTTCATTCTCCCTTAAACACTTTTTATCACCTTTGTCCCTTTGTATCACCCCCTCTCACTAACTCTCTTCACTATCCCCTTAACTCTCTTTCTCTCTCTCTTTCTCTCCAATCCTCCCCCTCTGTCTCTTTCGCTCTTTTTCTCCCTCCTTCCCCCTCTCTTTCTCCCCTCTCTCTCTCTCTCTCTCTCTCTCTCTCTCTCTATCTCTCTTTCTCTCTCGTTCATTAGATACCCGTACCATTGTCTAGACAGCCGATGATCCCGACAGAGAGACATATCTTGTTTTGCCAGGTCTTGGGTAGTATTCGTAGACATCTCGCACGGATAGGTGTAGGGAGGAAGATCGTCGTGCTGCATGTGGCTTCCGCGTTGGCAAACAATTCCTGAAATGAAAATCATTAGAAATAGAAAAAGAAAGGAGGATGAAAATGTGCAAGATGACAAAGGAGAATGAAAACAATTATTGTTGAATGAGGGGAAAAAGGAATTAGACGAGTAATAGTTTGATAAACTAATGATTTACTTTATACTTCTTGGGTTAAAATAAATCCATATATCAGTTCTGAATCCATTGAACTTTATGATACCGCATCATGCCTTATTAGGAATATTACACAGGATCTCTGATTATGACAAAACGAATTAAAGTATATGTACAGTGTTTGAACAGGAACATGACTTCTACAAAATTTCGTATGAAACGACTTTACTCGATGCTTATCAGTCCAAAGGCTCTGTGTATTCAGCAAAGGGACAATGTGGTAAAGTATGATTGTCTGGGTTAGAATTAGACGGATGCTGAGCTTATTTGTTCAGATCCAGTTAATGGATGAAGTAGGCACAGGCTCATGACTCTTGTTTGAGGTGCGTGCTGCATGTTGCCTTGTAAAACTGATCTTTATGAGTATTTCATATTTGATGAATTCACAATTATTTTTTCTCCTTTGCCAACAACGTCATGACAGCGAATTGACAATGAAAAATGCTTAAGCGAATAGCTTGATTGCTAGAAAGTGTCCATCTCTTCAAATCCTTCTGCCAGTCCCATTTAATGACTTTTTTTTTTATATGAAACTGAAATAATGAAAAATGACTTGCGTCTATTTCATAATTGACAAGATTCCACCAATACTCCCCGTCTAAGCTGTAGTCCACTTTAAATGAGTTAACCCAGCATCCCTCTCCATCCACCATCTTCTTGTTGCCACGGGTAACGAGACCAGTGATGCGGACGCGCTCGCTGTAACACACCTAGAATATAATCGAAATCCAAAATGAATTAATTTAAAATGGAAATCAAACTATCAGAATTCGATTATGAAATCGTTTTGGCTGTGCAATCATTGGAAAGAAAGATGAACATCCCAACCAACCAAAATGATTATAATAGTACAGCTACTATCTAAAACGATAATGATACTAGTGACGTTATAATTTACAAAGTATTTGCAAATAACTCATCAATATTCGCAAACATTTATAGAATGAATATGTCTTAATATTACAGTGCAAAAGGCTACATAGAATTGTAATATTATGACAAAGGAAACGGCTTTTTCCCATATAACTATCTTATGGAACAATCACAGTGTTGCTACAATATGTTTACATAGTCAACTATGTGTAAACTGTGTGGAGATTATGTGTTCACATTGTTGTCACAGTGTGGAGTTTCAGACCATGTGGTTTAACACATAATATCCAGATAAACTGACATACTAAACACTGAGTATCACATATTTTCCACAGTGGTATATGTATTGAACTATGTGTTAACTCTGTGATCACATTATTGTTACAGTGTGTGGTTAAAATCATGTGGTTTACCACATAGTCGTACATATTTAACACAGAGTGACACATATTTATCACAGTGTGGTATGTACTGAACTATATGATCATAGTATTGTCACAGTGTGTGGTTCAAATCACGTGGTTTACTACATAGTCGTACATATTTAACACAGAGTGACACATATTTATCACAGTGTGGTATGTACTGAACTATGTATAAACTCTGTGATCACATTATTGTCACAGTGTGTGGTTCAAATCACGTGGTTTACCACATAGTCGTACATATTTAACACAGAGTGACACATATTCATCACAGTGTGGTATGTGCTGAACTATGTGTAAACTCTGTGATCACAGTATTGTCACAGTGTTGGTTCAAATCATGAGGTTAACCACATATTCGTACATATTTAACACAGAGCGACGCATATTTACCACAGTGTGGTATGTATTTCACTATGTTAAAACTCTGTGATCACAGTATTGTCACAGTGTGGGGTTTCAGATCATGTGGTCTTCCACATAGTCGTACATATTTAACACAGAGTGACTCATATTTACCACAGTGTGGTATGTATTTCACTATGTTAAAACTCTGTGATCACAGTATTGTCACAGTGTGGGGTTTCAGATCATGTGGTCTTCCACATAGTCGTACATATTTAAAACAGTGTGCCTCATACTTACCACAATGTGATATAAATCACTATGTGTGAACTCTGTGTTCCCAGTATATTGTCAGTGTGAGATTTTCGGATCATGTGGTTTACCACAAGGTAATATCCACATAGTATGTAGGCTTATTTCCAGTTGAACCAGTTGATACCTGACTGTTGGCATATCTCCAGTTGAACCAGTTGACGCCAGTCAATTTGCATAATGAATATATGGTGCGTGCAGATCTATGTTTTTATACAGTTTATCTGAATTTAAAGCATATTTCTTAATTACTGATGAATTAGTTATATGCGATTCATTTTGAAAGTACAACAAAATATAAATTGCCAATTATTAGGATATTTAACTAGTTTGTATAAATTACATGTAATTAAACATGAATTAGAGAAATATTTACTATGAAATAAAATATATTCAATAAAATACAAGTATATGAGAATTTATGAGACACATTGAAACAAACAAGTCTACTTTTTACTAATGCCTTTACATTGGAAATTGCAGACGAACCGGTGATACTGTGTTCACTGTTGCCATTGGCAAAATTAATAAGTACAATTGCTACTTATAGCGTAAATTACTAATTATTTTTATCATCTGAAGGGTGTGGTAGACTATCTGGTGGATGCCACAGTTTCAGATTATGTAGTATGTGCCACAGTATGGTAGACTATGTGGTAATAGGGGCTTTTAGATTTGCGTGGACTGATACGTGTGACGTCCATTCAAGGCAGTGCATTAAAAGGACGTCGATCGTAGCAATCCCCATTGTCTTCGTGCGAATCTAAAAGTCCCTATTCATGTGTTTGGTCCCAGAGCGTACTATTACAGTGTGGGCCACATGTGATTTTGGGATATGTGGTAACGCTGTGGTGTACTATGTGGTGCGCACCACACCGTGGTACCACAGTGTGGCGTGCAGTGTGGTAGACTATGTAATTGACACCACATAGTACATCACAGCATTACCACATGTCCCAAAATCACGTCTGGCCCACATGTGGTAGCACGCTGTGTACCATTGTGTTACACTATGCAGTTTGTTTCACTATGTGGTTACACTGTGATTGTTCCATAAGGGTTATGATAGAACGTGTCATTATACTACCACAGCTAGGAAGACGTAAAATTTTGTTGCATTTTACAAGGCCGTGAATGGAGTTCCAAACCATAATCCTTTCTTTAAAGTGTCATACTTCGTTGCTGTTTTTAATTTTAGCCTTTTAAAAAATCATTTTGGATATTGGTTCGATGCGTATCACCCCCCCCCCCCCCCCAAAAAAAAGGAAAAAAAAGAATGCCACATCGTTCGAATGATACATTAATACACTGAACAACTGCTTTTCATCAATACCTGCCACCATTCTCCGGCCGTGTTAGTAATGGGAATCCAGGATTTGGTGCTTTCGAGACCGGTTTGATCTGGTTCGTAACCGTCCATATAACTGGATGCAGAGAAGCTTGCATTAATTCTTCCATTATTCAGCAAGGTATCTAGAGGCAACGGACAATCTGATACGGACAAAAGAAAATTATGAAGGTTTATCAAAAATATTTTTATCGATATAGTCTAGGGAGTAGGTACCGAAAAGCAAAATCTGTATCACTCCATGATATATCACATTCTTTAGAAATGACTTCGTGACTATTTATGTTTTTTGGTTTAAACAGGGACAAATTGGATTTTACCCAGTTATTTTCATTCATTAAAGTCGTATCGGCATTTGAAAGTTCCTTCCTTAATCTTTTGTGCGTGTTCCACATAAAAAGAACATGCCCTGTTAATTTACAAAGGCATTTGACTTGTATGGCTAAAAAAAGATTGGTGAAGGCTACAACAAGGTTTGAATGACAAGAAAAAGTTCCTACTTCTCGTGGCTAAAAACATGGGAAGTGCATCACAGATCATAGGTTTCCTTTTAAATACAACATGTACATCTAGGCAGCCTAGCCCCAGACTCAGATTCATATTATTTTATTTACCATTTTCAAAATTTCAAAAATAATGATCACACAAACGACTTCAGGTCAGGGGTGAAGTATGAATGAGTGTGAATTTCTGACATATTTTCTCCTCTTCACATTAAAGTCTTTACTCAATTTCACAAACACCTGTCCAGTAAATACCACGAGCGAAAGAAAGAAAAAACACTTTCTACGCCTAGAAACTGGTATACAATAAGTCGTAATGAGAGACGTCAAGTGTTTTATTTTTAAAATCAGAAGAACTTGATATAATATATTAAAACATACCTAGATCTATTATGTGTTTACTTACCGGCTTTAAGCTGCACGTAATCTGGTTTGAAAGCATCACATACTGTAAATGAGAAAAAGGGAGACATTACGAATTTGGGACTGAATACGAAGGGGGTGAAAGATAACATGGATTAGCAGATAGAGATAAAAGTGACAAGGAATAAGTAGACACAGTGAGTACCATGCGTATACACAGGCGGATATTACACATGGCGAAAGAGAAAAGTGCTATATCCTAATTGCATTATTTTTTTATATTCTTAAACACTTTTCAACACTACTTCGGTAAGTAATGCTACGGTCACAATGGTTCGTACGAACGATAATTTCGTACGAATCTCCCTGTTTTTCCATTGTCTTCCCGAATTTCCATTGTCTGAAAATCGTTCGAACGGCGTTCGTAGCAGTTTGTAATGGCATTCGTGACCGAGGCTTTGAGCCTTTCAATACATTCTTATTTTCATAAAGCAGACCTACATGTAGGAAGCATCCCCCTCCCTTTCTGTATTTATTCATAAATGCATATAATTATCTGGGGCTCAATTCTAGTTCTCTATCCCTGGGCCCCGTCTTACAAAGAGTTGCGATTGATCCAAATAAACGCAAGTTTGCAGTCTCCTATCTCATATACATAGTTGCCGTTGATATCAAATTTTTGTAGGACAGGATTCTAATGTAAAATAAATGGAATAAATGATACATTGTATATAATATATATACTTACTTTTATCTATTCGCGTGAACATGTCATTATCCAGCGAATAAAGGTCAGGGTTGGTCAAATTTCTGGCTAGGTCTAGAGTGTATACGCTCTGGGATGATAAGGTACATTTCCGGTCGTTGTAAGTATGCACATCCCGAAACTTGAAAGAAAGACACGAGAACGATTCCTCATGGAGGCACTGGAGGGCGCACTCCTCTGACGTCATATTGGCGTCTTCTATGACGCGATCATCGTAAGATATGAAACGCGTGAAGATCGTCTGGTGAAAGTTTGAGAGCGCGTCAGTTGTACCTGCAAAATCATTGCATTCAACGAGAAGATTATGACTTGACATAATTTAGAATTGGTCTGCAACATCGCAAGGAACCGTGAAATGAGCTTTTGTTAATCATATATTGAGCAAAGTCACCACTGTTATTGTTGCGTTAAGAAGATCTCTGTTAGGCTTGAGCCTGATGCAGACAAAGCATCATCTCACTATGAATATGACGGACAAAGAAAGAGGAGTAAAATATACAGTTCCTCATCCTACCCTCAATAATTGCTGTGGTAGACAAAGGAACATCCCTTCACTGCTATTATGTAAAAATCTGCAGAACAGGTGAATATACATGTGACACCTGTTCTCCTCATTTTTACATAATACGTCCTTGTTTTCACGAAGTGACGGTAGCGAGGAAAATCGTAACGCAAAGTGAATGCAATTTTTTTTCACTTCGTGAAAACAGCGACGAAATTTTAGCAGTGAAGGGATGTTCCTTTGTCTACCACAGCAATTGATGAGGGTAGAATGAGGAACTGTATATTTTGTCCTCTTTCTTTGTCCGTCATATTCATAGTCTCTATAGCTCTCTCAAAACGCTCCCGATACCCTCATGCCTAGAACAATAATTGTGAAATATCATAAAATTATTCTTTCGTCATTAATCATTCATTTAAATATTCATACAGTATTAGTTTTAAAGACCTACTTCAGGGGAAATATTCAAATAGATTTTTCCCCCTTCTAAATACTTCATCAAGTTTAAAAAACAGTTCATACTGTATGGGGTACCAGGGAAACCATGGATACGGTATACTGACAGGCTCCACAATATCGATCATATCAAGTTGCTATAACATAATCGAAATATGATATATTTGACTTTTTTTTGCAAAGCCTATTTCTTTTCAATTCACATAAATGACAACAAAGCCAGGCCCTTGTAGGATTGTACATGGCGGTAACAATATGAAATGAAACCCTGCAGCTTATTTATTACTGAAAGCCGTTCATGCAATTTAGACTTGGATTGGCAGATAGACATTAAAGAGACAGGGGATATTAAAGTAGATATAGTGAGAACCACGCGCAAGCACAGACGTCTATAAAAAAAATACCGCAATATCCGGTATAAATATATTCAACTCTGGTATATGAGGTCCTCTCAGTGAAAGGATACAGACGACATGTACTTACACTCGTCTATCTGACAGAAATCTGACAGGATTTCGCTGCTCTCTGGACTCTGGTAATAACACCATGGCCTATCCCGTCCGTCTGGGTTGCGGCAAAAATTCTTATCCAACCCTAGTTTCATGTATAAAAGAAAGAAAGCCCAATTAGCAACAAGGTGAATGATGGTATTTGTTACCTGAAAGAAAGAGAGTGGGCCTATTATGTGTAAGAAATGGAAATACATAAAGAATCTGTATCAGATGTCTTCGAAGACTAGATCAATAAAAATGAACGGATATATACAAATTATATCAAAGATAATAATAAAATTAGTAATCCTTGAGAGGGTGTTAATTTCATTCGCTTTTCTACCTGATCGAGGATAGAAAGTGGTGTCTGTCACGGTGTCCCAATTCAAACAAAGATAGCCCGACTCGGTGTGTTTTCCATAGCCACGGTAATCTTCACCAGTACCATTAATGCAGCCAGCGTGGACTGGAAGTTGGAGAAGATAAAGAAGACATAAGTTATAAAGACGGGTATTACATAAGTTTTAGTATAGGATTTCCCGGCCAAATTCGCGTGTTTGTCATTCGAATTCATTTACTTTGCATTTAAGTTAGCGCAGATCGGCTTTGCTATGCCAATTATCATTCAATTTTCCAGTTTTTGTATTTAATTTAGGATTTGGGTCGAAAGGTTTCATAGATCTGTCATTCTCAACTAGCATTCAAATTAATATTCACTTGTCGAAGCGTAATTTTTATCATTCAAATTAACACCTGTCATTCGTATTCGTAATATTTTTATTCAAGTTAGGAATGTTAGGGGGAAGAATTGCAACAAACTTTTACAGTTTTTAAATAATGCAGTTAAAATGCATGATTTGCCATTGGGGTCTAAGCTGTTTCATTTATTCCATTTTTTCATTTTCAGGACAATGCAGATGGGTGTTGTCAGACATAAAGTAAAGAAGGGCGAAATCAAGGGATATGGCATTTCTGCACGGACATGTTAATATACCCGGGAAAGGTGGGGGTACCCTCAACCGCCCCTTTTTACTACAGACTCGGAATTTTACAAAAGTAATTCACATCGTCTCTTATACCCAGCACACCCTCTGTTTTTCTTAAAGAGTTTCATAGTTTACTTGCCCGCCAGCAGATCGATGGCTAAAGACATGGCTAAATATATAATAAATCATGTTCAAATTGTTGACTCTAGTCCCTACCCCAGTCAAAATATTGTACCCTTCTTCCATAATGAAATTATGATGAAATTATGATAAATTTATGATGAAACATAAGACAAACAACTTCCTTACATGAACATTAACAAATATATTGAGACCATCAGGTCCGTAGATGCAAGTCGTTTTTTTCTTCTTAACAATCAAACTTAAATGCTGATGAATATCAGATAAATCTAATATGTATACGTGTATAAATGCAAGAAAATGAAATATGATGAAATACACATGAAAAAACCAATCTTGAAAGAAAAAGAATGAGCTATAAAAAGTGTGTAATAAACGAGAAATGTATATATTGACCATCAATTTAAGTGCACAAAGTGCTAATTTAAATGCTACAAAATATGAATTAGAATGCTAGAATTACACCGTCGCGTTGCCAGAAAATCGTGTTGCGCCAAATCGAATGACCAAATAGTGAAAGAAGGACATTGTTCATTAATTTGAATGAAACATACGGAGATTCTAACGAAAATTCCATAGATTTGAAAACTAGAAAAGGGAATATGAACCCGAGATATACCTGCCTGCACTAAAACCGTCGAATTTGAACGCAAGACAAATTAATTTGAATGACAAACTCGCGAATTTGGCCGGGAAATCCTATACTAGATAACATCCAGTAATGATGCCTTTGTAAAAAAAAAAAGAAGAAAAAAAAGAGGGAAACTGCCAAATTCCACCTGTCGGCACCGTGGTAATAGGTAGCGGCTTTAGGGGCTCAAGTGACCCCCCCCCCCCCCCACACACACACACACACAAAGGATGGTTGGTTTGATGCACAGGTTAAAACCCCTCCTATATTTCTCTAATCGCTTACTCCCCTCCTTCGCAATAGAAGTCCACCCCCTCCTTCATAGTTGAAATCTCAGCCCATGCAGTATAAATGTGGATAGTTATTATTCTGTATTCACCGTCCCCAACCCAGGTATGGATAGCTGTTACCAGGGTTACTGATGGATCGCCGAATGTGTGACCGTGTAACGGACATAAGGGCTTTATCATGTTTATGAGGTATGACCTCCGCGAATATTGTGCATTCTCCTCTACGATAAGTTGATCACATGACGCTTTCTAATGAATGTTGAACAAGTAAAGATAGATATTCTTTTATTCTGTAACAATGTATGTTTCAGGTCAGACGATTTTCATCTACCTTTACATTAAAACTCATTGTAAAATGCTACAGAGTTAATGTCACTTTAGAAACCAAAGAAGACACATTTTTCAGGTAGAGCAACTTAAATCTACCTCAATACAATTTGATTAGTTCTGCGTGTATTTCCTGCCTGGAGGTAATAGCAAACAGGGAGTTCAAGTTCTATTCATAGAAAGTGCTTCATTTTGTGGTATCACGTTTCAATACGGGTATTATTTTGTTTGCATTTCAAAGTCATGGAAGGATGGATCATTAAACTGACTTAATTTCCTACCTGCCATACTCATTATAAAGTGTCAGTCATTACTTGTAAAAGTGAGGAGTATCATGTTTTATATACCTTTCTTTAGTATGTTGAATAAATCTAGTCATCTGATCTGATTGGTCGAAATTGGAGTCGTGGTTTTAGCCATGCACGTAAAGAAGCCCATAGAAACAGTTATATACCTCACTTAAGAAATCCAGCCATCTGATTGGTCGAATTGCATTCATAAACTTCAACTGTTCCTGTAAAATTCCCGGTAACCATGCATAAAACATTTCAATATTTTTAATAACCATGGTTATTAAAAAAATAGGTCAGTCTCCATGGTTACCCCATAGGTTTACATGTTAAAAAATGGTTTGAGCGATGGAGGATACCATACGTGTGCGAATAATTGGTCGGCAATTTCAATACAATTGAATCTCGATCGATCTTACCGACAATTTTATCTTGCATTGTTGACATGAAGACGAAAATTAACTCTCAAAAACAAAAAAACAACATCTGCCGATAGATCTTGATCTAAGTTCGTGCCAATATGCATTGCAAAAGTAAAAGAAGGGTCCGTTTCATGGAGCTTTTGCGAAGCATTCATCACACGCAAAGCCGGTTTCAATCCATTTTAATGTATATATAGTACAAAACTGCCATGCATGTTAATAACGCGCGATGGCCGAGAGGTCTGAGGCGCTGACTTTAGATACATCACCTTTTGTACGCAAGAGTTCGAATCTCATCTTGGACCAAAAAAAAAGTATTTTTTATTTTTTATTTTTTAGTCTATTTTTTTTCGGCATATAAAAGTATTAATGACTGCTTTAATATTCGAGAAATAGTTGTTTTCATACGCTCTCGGGAAGGTTACAATTGGGCTATTCCCCTCGGCAAGCCTCGGGGAATAGCACAATTCTAACCTTCCCTTGAGCGTAATAAAACAACTATTTCTCTCAAAGCAGTCATTAATACTATACTATGCCTCTCGTTATAGCAGTCAATATTATATTTATATACCTCATTTTAGAAATCTAGCCATCTGATTGGTCGAAATTGGAGTCGTGATTTTTAGCCATGCCCCGCCTACCAGTCAATAGTCTTTTAAAAAATGCCCTCGAATCCGCCTATCAGTCAATAGTCTTTTGAAAAGTGCCCTCATACTGCGATCCCCATTGGTTTACGTGTTAAAATTGTCTTTGTATGAGCGCGGACACCATACAGTGCTTTTTGTCTGCGATTCCCAAATGATTGAATCTTTCAGTAATTTTTCCAGCGAAGATTAATAGACAATGTCTCAGATTTTCCGTGATGTTTAAACCAATCCTTACTCAATAAAAGGAAAAGGTAAGAATTCTTGGTAGATTTTTGTTTCAATTCAGCATATAAAAGACATATTGACTGCTTTTATATTCGAGGTCTGGCTGTTGGCTCTCGAGAACGTGCACGGCGCGCCGCCCACCCAGGCGCGCCTCGGGTTCATGGCAGGATGTGCACGTTCTCGAGAGCCTATAAAACAGCCAGTCTACTCAAAGCAGTCGATATCTCTATATAATATAATCATGACTATGATCACAAGAGTTTGAAAGTTTGGCTTCAAATGAACTGCTCCTTCTCTCTCTCTCTCTTTCTTACTCTCTGTCTCTCTATCTTACTCTTTCTCTTACTCTCTGCACAGTAAAAACGCTGCTTAAAAAAGTGATGTTCACTTACAGTTGTACACTATCTTAAACAACAGTTGAACAAATTGTAAACAATGTTGCTCGAAACGAAAGTAATTTTGTTAAACATTCGCTGTTTAAAATTTAATGACTGCTATATTTACTACACGAGAGCTTTTAGACAGTGTTGTTTACATATGACGTCATGTGTCACGTGCCAGTAAAGTGCGCGTTGGCTAAAAGCTTTGTTTCACATCATGTCCGACCAAGCTGTAGAGGTGTCGTGGATGAGTGGAAACGTCGCCGGACTGTCGATCACAAAGTCCACGGTTCGAGTCACGCCGCGGCACTAATGTCCTATGGCAGCCTAGCATAGCCGGGTAATGTTGGAGCGCCTTGAGGACCTTGCAAGGTCGGTACGTGCGCTATATAAGAATCCAATAGTATCATTATTATTTAACAACGGCTCCTTTTTATACAACTTTCTTTAAACAACCCATTTGGTCTGAACAACAGCTCCTTTTTAAACAACTTTCTTTAAACAACCCAGTTGGTGTAAACAAGCCCCACTGAACAACAGCTCCGTTTTAAACAACTTTCTTTCAACAACCCAGTTGGTGTAAACAACCCCCACTGAACAACAGCTCCGTTTTAAACAACCGTCTTTAAACAACACCGGTTGTTTAAATTGTGATTTTAAACAAGTTGTTCAAAATGTTCATCAACTAAGTGTTTAAACTTTAAACATCTCGAGTTGCTTAACATTTTAAACAACTCTTAGATCAGGTCGCCCGTTAATCCAAAGTTGTTTAAACTTTTAAACAACATGTTCACTAAAATTTTAACTGTGTGTCTCTCTCTTTCTTAATCACTCTCTCTCTCTCTCTTATTCTCTCTCTCTCTCTCTCTCTCTATCTATCTCTGTCTGTCTGTCTCTCTTTATATTGCCCGGCCTGTGATCATGTTGTATTGTTTCATGCCTCCTTTACTACAGTATAGTGACATGGTTGTTTGTCGTACACATTCCCTAGTAAATAATGTTCGCCTATTAATGTCGCATACCTATATACACACACCCCTATACCTATACGCCCATACATACGCTAATACATACGCACTAAAATACATACATACATATGCTGGTCTAATTGTGCCATTACCACAAGTGAAAAGGAAAATATAATGTAATTCATATGCACACCTGTATCCTTAGCTACAACGTATATAATTCAGTTGCATGTACAAAATGAATATGTTCTGCAATCGAAATCTCATAAAAAATACCATATCTTATTTAAATCATAATTTTCTCTCTGTTATCACAACATGAAATTCATCTTAATTTATATAGTAGTGAGCATCTGCCATCGGATATAAACAAAGTGGTAAATATACCCAAATTATCTCTACATTGAATTCTCCCTCCCTCTCCCTCTCCCACCCTCTCTCTCTCGCTTTTTCTTCCTCCTCCTCTTTCCCCTGTCTCTGTCTGCATTACTCTCTCTCTCTCTCTCTCTCTCCTCTAGTAAAAAATGTTTTGCTAAGTGTCAACGTCACAATGTTAAATAAAATACCATTGTCATGAGTTGCTGATCTAAAAATGAACCTTTAAAACTTACCTCGAACCCAAGTATTACAACTTACCTGCACATGGTTGTATCTGGCAAAAACCTGGTGTTACTTCTCCATTTCTGTTTATTACGTAACACCATGGTGCTGTCCAGTTTCCCGCTACTCGGCAATGGTTGTCCTCCAATTCTGCAAAAATCATAAATGAAAAACAAAAATAAATACATTGAATTAATACAATAAAACAAAAACAAAAGTGTCCATGAGTCAAAATCTAAAATGTAATAGTGAAGATTGCGGCTTTGGAGAACATCTGCTTGGTTTGATATGGTTTCGTAGCTTAACTTTCATTAATTTTATCGAACGAAATCGCAAAAACTTCGAAAAATCAACTCCAGGGAAATTCCAATCCAATATTATAATTGCCTTTTGAAATCATGTTCGGGTTACGTAACATTTCATTGTAATGTTCACACATTTCAAAAGGTGACTGATGCAGAAGGTTGTTGAAATTCCCTTCGGTTGAATTTTCGAAATCTTTATGATCATGTTATCTCTATTAGTTTCATTTAATTAGAAGGCAGATATAACAAAAAGATTTACCATTTTCGATTGTTAGTCATTTTACTAGGAAAAAGCTCTCTATTTAATTTTTAGAGTAATAAAGAACATAAAGGATCACCCTAACAAAACGTCTCGCACTAATACTTTTACATGCGATCGTCGTCTAAAATGACGACGATAGGATATGAAGAAGGACAATGTGAAATGCTATAAGTACAAGGCCCAGAACGAATGGAGAGACGAGAGACAGCTATATATGTATACATAATCATTTGAGAAATGGGTATCTATCTCGGAAGCGGGACTTTCTTTCTGAGTTATTCTGATCATTATGGTGACCAACATATTCATCATATTTATGATGGAACCTATAGAGGAGACTTTAAAAATAAAATCGTGCGAAAAAGGGCATTTATCTACCCCCAGTACATGCTTCCATATAACATATCATAAAACTTTATCACGCACGATTTTTCACGTTCGAACTATTCTTCTTATCTCTTTGCAAAGCGTATTATTATATATCTTAATTACATTTTTAAACATTAATAAGTATAACAAAAGTGTTGGACAAAGAGATCTTTTTTGTTCTTTAAACAATCCCACTCCATCTAACACACGACAACCATGCACCATTAACTAACCACTCCTGCATCTCTTACTCTAATTCAACTGATCTCATTCACCGTTTCATTTTCATGTCGCCGTGCCTCTACCCTCATACTTTATAATCACTCCACCGGTATAATAAATTCAATTCAACTCGACAAGAATATGAGTGCAAAACCTACCTCTTTATAAAATATTTAGTTCATTACTTCCAGCATCAATATGTATCGGCCTATATCATAATGGATTGTGTTCCATTCATGCCCGATTTTTACATGAGGTCTTGTGATAGAAGCAGAATTGACAGGAGGACATTTTAAGCGATTCCCTTTTCCTGACGAGTATCCGCGCACGTTTAAAATGTTTGTTTTCTAATTCCTAATCATTACTGATATTGCGGCAGGCGTATCGTACCATAGAGGAATAATGATCGAGACTAAGTCAGAGCCAGATTACGTAAAAGCAGGCGCGGATCCCCCCTCTATATTCACCGGCTGGCTGAGTGGCCGCTAGATATTTCCTCAAAAATTGGTGAAAAAAGAAAAGAAAAAAAAGGGCTCCTTATCCCCCCCCCCCGGTTATTCACCGGCTGGCCGATTCGCCGCTAAATATTTTCTTACGAATTGGGCCACCCCCCCCCCTCTTGCCGCCGACTGGATCCGCCCCTGCTTAAAGCCCCCCCCCCCGTTTTATGCATGTAAAAGAGAGCCTGAGTAATGTAGCATATAGTAAGCATACACACCTTAGCTTTTAGCGAAGTAAATGCATGGACTTTTCAAAGGACATCAATAAAATAAACATTGAAAACTCATTTGCCATACTGTACGATCACTTATTCATGTTAATGATTGTGATTATGTGCATTAAGGGGGGCTCTTAAATGCCACGCCATGCTACGATGCGCCATTAAAAAAAAACGTTTTAAGAAGAAGCAGAAGAACAAGAACAAGAAAAACAAGAACATGAAAGAAGAAGAACAAAAAGAACAAGAAGAATCACGGTTAAGCTATACACATGAATGTTTTTCCTTTGAAGATTCACTGATGTCTAGATTATATTTTTGCCCTCTGGATTTTAATTACGACTGATCTAACTGCGCCTCATTAATTTCCTCGATAAAATGTCCCAATATTTTGATTTGTGCGATACCAGGGAACACAATGATGAAAGACGATCGATACAGTCAAGTGATGAAAAAAGTTCATAACCATGTTTCTGAGCAAAAATATACAGACAACGAAACTCTCTCTCCCTCTCTCTCTCTTCTCTCTCTCTCTCTCTCTCTGTTAAATCAACTCAACAATAGTATTTTACCATTCAGTGATATTTTCAACAACGATATTTCACCAGTGGTATTTCAACATTGATATTTTGATATTGGGAAGACTGATAAAATGTCGATGCTCATTACTGTGTAGATCTTTGAGAGTGCATGAATGGGAATAATGTAAGCGTCATTGGATTGGGTTTGTTCATTTAACCTGATCGCTAAGAAATCATATATGCTTGCTAGAAGGTAAGCAACAAGGAACAGACTGCTTTAATTCCTCTCCGAGGGACTTTGTAATGATGATTAATGCCTTACCAAACGGCAAAAACGGACCTCCCGTTTACGAGACTACACTCTAAAAACTGAAATGTTAAATCACCATTTAAAAGGGTCGAGGAGTGACCACTCTTTCAAAATGGTAGATTAACACTTTGAACATGCTGGATCCAACACTATAAAGGTTGAATCTAGCAGGTTAAAAGAAACAATCTGACATTTTGAAAGAGTGGTCACTCCTCGGCCCTTTTAAATTTACATTTAACATTTCAGTTTTTAGAGTGTACCTATCTGCCACTTGGCCATATATCGCACCTCTTCTTGTAAATTTCCAATTCTTACAGAGTGAAATGAAGGTAATTTCTTTGAAACTTTCTCATTGCATAACAAACAACAAGGTGTCACTTTCATTTACAATCATGGTCTTCATTCATAGTCTTATTTTCGTATCAGGTACATGTAAATGCTCTAGAAGTCCTGTTCATCTCGACCAATATTCATCAAACATTACTACGCTGGTTGTCATCTAATTACGTAGGCCATAACACTAGATAGTTAGTTGACTACCAGGCTTAGTGAGTTTTTGTATTAGTTTATTTTCTTATTAATATGAGCCCTGATTAACAAATAAATGATGAACTGAATGTAAATAGTGAAGTCTCTTCTTCTACCATGCATTTAAATTATACTTATATTCATTAAAAGGCTTTCATTCATTCATTCATCTAAGTTCGTTCAGATTTTGCCAATTCCCGAAAGCCTTCTTGTTTTCAACACAAAACAATCATAAATCTTAAATGATAAATCCATTCAAATATTCTGTAGATGTATACAGATTATATTTTACATTATCAGCTGTATAATGTAAGACATTGTTCAGTATATGGTCATTTTTTAAATATCGGTTGTAATGGTAGATTAATGGTATTTTATTTTTGTATACTTGTAAATTTCATTTTATGATATTGTATTGTACATAATCTGTTGGTAATTAAATCAAATCAAATCAACTTTAGCATAAAAAAATGAATACTAAAATGAACTTAATGAATATTGAAACAGACGGGTTTCTTATTCCATAATCTTTAGCCACGAGCCATCGCACTTTTAAAAAGATTTTCCCAAGTCTTTTGATAACTGTTCTTAGTAATCAATGCAATTTAACATAAGTCAATCCAAAATAAAAGAGCCCACTGCCGACTGTATATAGTAAAGATAGGGAAACTTGTCTGCTTATGCAGTATTTCATTGGACAAACAACACCAAACGAGTCTTTGAAGATATTTTTGTTTTGTTTGATCCGTGTCATTCGATTTGAAGGAATTAACTGATAAGACTTGATAGACACAGTCAGATTCAAATCGTACATTCTTAAAAGAACTTTGAATCATATGGGTATAGAGTAAAATACAATTTACCGTATCTATCAATCAGCTCAGGTGCGTTGCTCCAGTTTCCAACGATGGAGGTCCAGTTTTCACAGTATTTACAATCAAGTTTGCTGTCTGTAAGAATGCAAGACCAGTCCCGAGTCCCATAGTAAGACCAGGTCCGACGATTAAAGCAGTCCAACTGACCTGCAATCAACCATACAAAATCAAGATTAAGGAAGAAACAAACTCTGACCTGCATAAACAGATAAACATTCCCCTACATGAGAATCTCTTTCTTCCGTCCCGTAAATGCGCTTCTTCTTTGTTCATCAGACAAGTAGGCGTTTATACATGTATTGGTAGTATTGGGTATAATAATTATCATACAGTCATAAAATCAAAGAACACTAATTTCCCTGTCTTAACTGCGATAGATGAATAGGACTGGTCTAAAAATTATACGCAAATTGATGTTCGGGTCTCCTAATTCATATTATAGGTTTTATCTCATCGTGAGCTGATTTACACAAAAAGTTCTTTTAAGATGGAGGATAAGTGCCCGATAAGCTCTGTACCGGGCCCCTAATTATCTTTAGTTCTTTTGAAAGAATAATCGGAGAAATCCTTTAAACTTTTTAAGTTTCTCTACCAATAAAAAACGAAAGAAAAAACAACTTTACCCACGTATTCGGAGTTGATTTTCTCTTTTATTGTTCATGGAAAAGGGGAATACAAAGTTAGTCTATGTTACCTATTTTTAATGAACAAAGAATTAACGGCACTATAATTATGGAACATACAATGAAACAAAATAATGACAAGACATACTTCAATATACGTATACATATATTGTATTATTTTACAAATTAAAATAGCATGAGGGAGGGTAGACTGTGTTAAAACCAACATTTTCACCTCAATGTTTTTATTTTGCAAAAAAGTCAATTAGAATTTGACATTTGAATCTTAAATAATAAAATTCAAATATAATTAATTAAAGACATCGACATGTAACATTCAAGGTTGTAAGACATATTAGAAGACAACGAAATATATTGAACTCACCATTGGATGATCCTAATAAGCAGATGATAATAAAAGTCGACAGGACTGATAATATGGCACCAGATTCATTCCAGCGAAACATTTTAGTAGTTCATTCATTCATCGTCTGTATATGGAAATCATGAACCACTTGATGATCTCTGACTCGTGGAAGAAAAAGTAATGCAAACCAACAATGCTCACTCGCTTTATCGAAGAATGCATCCAACCTAATACATGTTGTAAAGGACAATTACGATGAGCAGGAGGCAGGCATTGAGCTGTGTGGAGGCCCTAATGACGCTTTTATTGGAACGCAAACTCACTTCCCAAAAATCCATACATGCGAGCTGGGGCGTACGCAGGATTTTTTCAAGGGGGGGGTTTTAAAATATTTTGCTCCCGAAAATTTGAAAATCGCGCCGGCCGAAAAGTCGCTCAGTGGGGGGGGGGGGGGGGGGGGGGGGGGGGGGGGGGGTGGGGGGGGGGGGGGTAAGCGGACACTTTTTTTTTTTTTTTTTGGAGGTCAAAAAAAATCGCAACGACTCAGCCAGCCGAAAAGTCGCTCAGTGGGGGGGGGGGGGGGGGGGGGGGGGGGGGGGGTAAGCGGACACTTTTTTTTTTTTTTTGGTCTCGAAATTTAATAATTTGACATTTTTTGTCGTTGGGGGGGGGGGTAAGGTCACCTTATTTAGGTTAGCCGTGGGTATAATTTTTTTTTTTTTTTTTTTTTTTTTAAATAATTAAAAAAAAAAAAAAAAAAAAAAACCAAAGGGGGGGGTTTTAGGTTTTTTTAGGGGGGGTTTACATACATAAAAATACCAAAGGGGGGGTTTGAACCCCCAAACCCCCCCCCCCTGCGTACGCCCCTGCATGCGAGCAATAAGTTACCATGCAGACTCCTCGACCTCGTAATTAAATTTTTTGGACTGACATTCTAAAGGTGAATATCATACTAATACATTGAATGTTACACCCGAAAATTGAACGATATAAATAGAAACAGATACACATGTACAGTCGTACAAACGAACTCAAACTGCGACTAAGTTCGTTGAATGTAGACTTGAGGTAGGCATGAAAGGTTATCGACGATTCGGAAACACTCACCGCTGGTAGATTGACTTGATTAACTTGTAGGATTTCACGTTGATCCCAAATTTTGTTGAAATTGATTTATGATTGATTCCGAAACACTGCTCAAAAGCAAATACATGTAATAATTTCTGTGGTAAACACGTATATACACGACCTGTATAATATTATGCACTTTTTAACCCCAAACTGGAATTTTCGACCACTATCAAGGCCATTAATACATTGTGATCGTTCTTGTCGGCTTAATATGTAAGTAGGCTCATAACGATTTTTTTCCTCTCTTTCCTTCTCTCTCTTTTGTATGGTATAATTATTAGTAGTTTGTGACGCGATCTGAGACACCTTCAAAGCGACCCATATGTCATGAAGAATGA
This sequence comes from Strongylocentrotus purpuratus, assembly GCF_000002235.5. Taxonomy (NCBI): domain Eukaryota; kingdom Metazoa; phylum Echinodermata; class Echinoidea; order Camarodonta; family Strongylocentrotidae; genus Strongylocentrotus; species Strongylocentrotus purpuratus. Next base: position 5,817,280 of record NW_022145599.1, on the reverse strand, counting down.
GAGCAGTAGTGACGCTCTCCTAATCAGTCAAAGCTCTCGATGACGATCTCAGCTAATTTAGTAGCTCGTACTTGTAGCTCGTTCAATTCTTCTCTCAGCGCGCGCAACAATCCTGTCGGAGTTTTTTTTCTCTTCTTCTCCTTCTTCTTCTCCCCCCCCCCCTCCCTTTAAAAAAAAGTAACACGCGGGGATCTGATTGGAAAAAGGAAACAACTGCTGAAAAAGAAAATTCGCTCCAGATGACATGCATTTTTGCAAAAGAATAGCAGTTGCGGGTTGCCCCCAGACAAAATTCAAACTAATTCAATACCAGTGATATACAAAAGTTGCTGAATTGACATGATTTACCGAGATTTTTTCTCATTTTGTTGTTGTAAATTATACTTTTTTATGCGTTTGTTGGAAAATGACAAATTCCCAAATTTACAGTCAGCCAAAAATCTGCTTATTTAGAAGGCTTCATGTCAGGGCCTGAAGAAAAGAGGGGCTCGGGGGCTCGAGCCCCCCACTAATTTGTGAAAAAAAGTATGTTAAAGGGTAAAGAAAGAAAGAATGAGTGACCTGCCAGGGTCACAAATGAGGTATGAAAATATGTTCATCTGACCGTAATTAAATACCTAAAACCCCTGAGCTCACGGGGGATCCGCCCCCTAGGACCCCACCAAGGGGCCTAAGACGGGCCCCTTGATGCTCACCTGACCGTAATTAAATGCCTAAAACCTTGAGCTTCAGGAGGCTAAGCAACAATTACAACCGCAAACTTCCTCCTCTTCTAAAACCAAGGCAAACATATTTGGAAATTCAGTTGGTCTTTCCATGATTCTGAAAGAAGGCGAAGATGTACCTTAGTTATTCTGGGTACTTTTAAAAGAGGAGTTCAGGGAGTGTCCTTCTCAAACAGAACCGCTACCACAAATTATTGAAAGTTTGGACGAAATCGGCTTTTAAAGAGGCTAAATGCTTCCAAAAGATGACTTTGAAAGCGAAGGGGCTATATTATTGATCAATGTCTGGGCCTTCAAATTTAATATGGGGGCGTACTCTAATTCCAGTCTATACGGCTTGGATTATATTAGTTTTTCTCATTTCCCTTTCTTCTTCTTGTCCCTCTCCCCTCCCCCATTCCCTGTTCTCTCTTTCTCTCCCTCTTTTTCCCCTTTCCCTCGCCCTCTCTCTTTCTTTCTCTCCCTCTCACTCTCTCTCTCTCGATCCCTCTTTGTGAAAGTTAATATCATATGTGGCATGCTTGCTGTCTTCATATTACATGGTGAATCCGAGAACCGCCCTCACATTATGAACACATATAGAGGTGCCAAGAATTATCTTTAATCTTTAGAACTGTGCTCTTTGTAAACAGCACAAGATCATATTTATTACGCACATTGTACAGAGCACGCTTAACCTGGACATTTTCTTTGATAATCGGTCATGACACAAATCAGACCTTATTGCTCGGTTATTAGCTTTTTTTAGAATATACAAAAGTAAGAAATGACATGTCGGTTCGACTTGGTAAACATTAATTATTATCTCTCTTGCCTGACATTTAATATTTGGATATTACAGAAACCCTTTGCTGTGATTTCAGCACAGGACTCATAATGATAAACTGCATGTGATGTAATTAAATAATTATACAAATAATAATAATAAGCTCTTATATAGCCAGTCGCGGATCCAGGGGGCACAGCGGGCACGTGAACCCCCCCCCCCCGGTAAAAAAAAGAGGAGGGGGAAGAAAAAGGAGGGGAAATAGAGAGAAAGAAGAAGAAAAGAGGGAGGAGAGAAAAGGGGAGAGGAGAAAAAGGAGGGGGAAAGGAAGAAAGAGGAAGAGAGAGGAGAGAAAAGACGGGAAAGGGGGAAAGACGGAGGAGAGAAAAAGGGGGAAATGGAGAAGGGAAAAGAAAGAAAGGGGGATGATATTATAAGATGGTGTTTTTTAAAACTTAACTTTCAATTGAGATTTACGACACACAAAATATGGGTCCCTCTTGCCAGCCGTGTACCCCCCCCCCAAAAAAAAAAAAGCACAACGAAAACAAACAAAAAGGAGATTGAAAAAAGGGGAGAAGAGAATTTTTGTGATTTAAAGGAGAAAGGAGAAAGACATTAATGCTCCAAATGTGGTTTTCAAATTGCAAAAGATCCCTTCTCTTGGAGGGGGTAGGACAAAGCAATTTTAGGTTATATTACCCCGGGAAGTGCCTGAAAATGCGCCTTATGTGGTTTTTAAATTGCAAATGCTTCCTACTCTAGGAGGATGTCCCAAACCCATCCCCGTTTTGTCGCTCCGCTCCCTCGCCGCTGACGCCTCGCTTGCAAAAGAAAGACCTCCTCAGTACCTTTAGGGACAATACATCAACATCACGCGGTCATTGTTGCAATGTCAGGAATGCTATTATTACCTCTTTGGTAATCTTCGCAATAGACAAAATTATTAGCTCGATCAGTGAAGGGAGGGTCGTTTTTTCTCAATTCATTATTGATGCCATGTCAGAAAGAGCTGAAGAATTTGTTACGTAACTATTCAAACATTGCAGGTGAAAGCTATTGAACACAGAATCGAATAGCCGAGCTTCCCTATTCATAGGTGCCCTGTTATAGAATTCGTAGCATATACTGAATTGAAACGATTCGTGATATATTCATTATGCCATGTCAGGGCAGTGGCCTATTGTCATATCACTTGAAGTTAAGTCAGCAGTGAGCAAAATAAATGAAAATAACATAAAACCTCACTATTATATCAGTAATATCAGTAACTGAAAGAAAACATTTACGGCCAATCTTGACAACATCGGACTACCGACACAGCTGACCCGACACATCAACATTTACCCGTGTCTTTCTTGCTCCCTCGACGAGACGACTCCACCCAACAACGCCCCTCTCTCTTTTACTCCCACTCCTCCTCTATCAGGCTCTTACCTCCCCTCTCTCTCCTCTCTTTCATCCCCCGTTTCTTTTGTTTTTCTTTTTTCTTCTTTTTTTCCTTTTCTGTCTTTTCTTTCTTTTCCTTTCTTTCCTCTCCTCACTCTTTTTCTTTTTGCTCTTTCTTTCTTTTCTTTTCTTTCCTTTTCTTTTCCTTTCTTTCCTTTCTTTTCTTTTCCTTCCTTTCTTTTCTTTTCCTTTTCTTTTTTCTTTTCTTTCCCTTTCCCTCCCCTTTTCTATTTTTTCCCGACGGCAGCGCAATTTTACCGACAATATCCTGACAGGTGGGGGGGGGGGGGGTGTCGCACCCCACCCCCTTTAGAGACGCCCCTGTATACAATAGAAAAATCGAAAGTAGCTTCTATTAAAGATGATACATGTAATATAATATTTGAACATTATTATAATGGTGAGGAAGGCCCAATTAGTACAACAATATAGTACGTATAATATCAGCTATAACAGCTAGAGGAGAGCCTTCTACAGTAACGTAATTTATTTTGGTAATCCACAAGCATTTGTTGATTTTTTAAATATTTATTTGTTCAATAATTTTTTTATTGTTCTTCGTTTTCTTGTATTTCCTGCTATCGTTATACTCTTTTATGTTCTTGGAGGTGAAAAAAAATATAATAAGTGTTATAAATATAATAAGTGCCACCACGACCTCCAGTTTAAATTCCAATAGGAATCTTTTGGAGGAACAACAACCAAGTACCAAGTATTGAACCTCACAAATAGAGCTAGGAAGACCGGAAGCTATTATATGAATGTGATAAAAGAGAGAAGAGGAACAAGCTATGGAAATGTATCCAGGAGAAGAATGCAACAATTAGCGATCGAGAGAGATAGAATTTGAGAGCTTCAGAAAGAAAATTAAAAACTACAAACGAGAGAGGGAATTGCATGGATAGATTCTAGGACTCAAAATAATTTTCGGGAGAAAGTGATCGATTCGATCGAGTCAAAAAAACATAAGTAAAGTAGATCTAGAGGTTTAGATTATATTTTAATATAAATAATTTGAATTCAAGAGACAGACTTCCCCACTTCAGTATGACTTTCCCCTGACAAGATTAGCCAGTAGCCAGCTATCCTCCCCCCCCCCACAAAAAAAGGGGGGGGGGGGGGAGGGGGTAGTTAAGGCCAGGGGGTGATGGATGAAGGAAGATATTTCATTGGACGACTGTTCTTATTCCTAATTTAAACAGCCAATGAAAGGCCTGGATATATCGCTGGCTATTTTTTCGAAGCACCCGCCGACCGAAAAATGTAAACAAATGGAGAACATCAATGTTATGTTGTTATTTTGAACTAGAAGATAAACGTAAGTTTCTTCGAGAGAAGGACCGATTTCGTACTTCTTAGTGGATTTTTTTGGTTGTAAGTATGCATATTAAATCCTTACTTAGCACCGTTTGGCCGATACAAATCAGACCGAGAGCTGTGCTGGCCCCACACGTTCATTTACATGTCTGCATTTGCAAATTAAATCATGACCCGAGTTACGGGTCAAATTTTGGATAGGTTTCTGAACAAGCGCCGATCTATCGACATAGCTGCATTACTATCCTGGTTGTGTATTAAAAGCTGTACTATTGATTCTCAACATTTCAAACACTACTGCTACTGTACAAAACTCAACTGATTTCATTCAAAATTGGTAGTCTAGGCCTAGAAAATACTGAAGGGGTGACCAAAGTTCGCGGACATTTTAGAACATATTACAAAATGTGATGTTCGATCTATGATTTCTCATATTCTACACAAATTTATTCATTTCAATTATTACCAAATGGATGGCAAAGTTTTTTACTACAGCTTGATTCAACTAGAAAATTTATCGTCGAAGGATTTCGAAGATATCGCGATCTAAAAATTTGATGTCCAATCGTGCATGCGCGCTGCATCTAAAAAAGTCATAAAAGTAACGAGACCTAACTTCACGCACGGGGGTTTACAGTTGATTTATCAAAAAATGTGATCCATCAAAATTAAGGTAATAACATGATTTGCAAGGCAAGATAACATACAATAAGTTGGTGCCACTTTTTACTTATAATTTTGAGGATTTCTGCTCTCAAAATGAAGATTTCCAGACCCTTATCGGTAAGTTGATAATTTTTCGGAACGGACGCAAATAACTGCAAAATTTGCCGATCTTTTGTCAATATTTTCACAATTTCACACCCAATTCCAAAGAAAATTTCGTTTCTGGGTAATTTTGTGATCCTCTTTCCATTAGTGATATCACTTTTTATCAGATTTTCGAAATCTTACCGATTTTTTTGAGAAAGCGAACTTTGGTCACGCGCGAACTTTGGTCACACCACCATACTGTATGTAGGCCTAGATCTAGTGACAATTGATGACACCTCCAGTTACAATTCCCTATGGGAATGTTCCAGAGGAATCCAATCCAAGACCTAAATAGCAGTAAAATACAATTTTTTAAACTTACCGATGTTAGAAAGAATAATTTAAAAATTCAAATTGTAAGTCTATCATACTTGCCGATCAGCCACATATGCTTGATTGTGTGCATTTGTGTATAATGAGTGTATTGACTATTCAGGTGTGCAAATGCTGCCTATTAACACGTAGTGCAGTGCTAGAGGTCAGTACGCATTAGCATTGACTCTCTCTATGCTTTGCTGGAGTGATGTCGATGGGGAGTTACATGTCAGGTCGCCCAATGTCAGCCCGCCCCTTTACAAAGTCGCCCTCGATTGGTCATGTTGCCCCCCAATTTTTTTTGTGGGGATTTTGGGATTCTTGGTCAGCTCGCCCCCAATTTTTTGGTCATTTCGCCCCCTAATTTTTTGTTTTAATTTGATGTCTTTGACTCTTTTATAAGTTCCTAGCACTATGGTCCGCGTTACCCTAACCCTAAACCTAGGACACCAGGTCCCGCGTTACCCTAGCTAGGACACCGGGCCCTGCATTACCCTAGGACACCAAGGTCTGTGTTACCCTAACTCTAACCCTAACCCTAACCCTAAATAAAAATTGTTCCCATGTTTTATATATTATATTATTATTTGGTATATCGGTAAAACCGGTATATCACTCTGAGTCATAGACCTATCTATATGTTACATATGGAACTCTTAAATTCAATTCAATTCAATTCAATTTTATTGGTCCAGAAGGAAATTTGTTGCATTTAAATGCATTATATTCACAGAGAGGGGCGACTGTGTATAGGAGGCGACCTGACCACACAATTTGGGGGCAACTACGTAAGGAGGCGACTGCGTATAGGAGGCGACTGTGTATAGGAGGCGACCAGCTGGGGGGCGACCTGACAAGACACCCGATGGGGTACCATAACTTTCATAAGTCATATTATAAGCAAGTACTTTGTGTTCTAAACTTCTAATAATAAGTCTGCATGCTTTGTAGGACTGCTTTTTTTGCCCACCCAATCCTACAAAGCAATAGGTCTAACACTATTGACCGCATACAGGTACACACATTAAGGCTACAAATGTTGGGTGACATCTAGGGGAGTCTAGAGCAGGAAAGATCTTTTGTACGCTGAGGTGTGTACTTATGACTATACTGATGAAGACAGCTCTCAAAATTCTTAAGTACTTTGAACTTGATTGTCGAACAAAGATATTCTCAATTTTCCATGATAATCCAAGGAAAAAAAATCAACAAACTTACCTCTCTTGGAAAGATAGTGTAACTTTCACAATGGAACAGTTAAACAAAAATGATGTATTTATATGAAGAGTTATGCTATTATTGACAATATTTCTTTTAGAAAGTGTATTTATATATTTCATTTTAATTGGCTGGAAGTGGTCCAACTAACCCTGTGCTCCCCTATTTATGCTTGATTCCTATCAGTGAAAGAATATGCTTATAATGCTTCTGCCATATATATATTCCCATAAATGCAGATGTAACTGTTGAATGACATTCCATAGTCAGCAATGGACGAGATTATCGCCAAGTTGGAGGTCTGCGTGGCCACCTTGGACAAGATGGCCGTCAGACATGATAATACCTCATCAGCTGCAGACATGGACTCCAGAGGGCGTCCTCCATATACGTCCATGGTCAGGGTCAACGACAAGCCTATCCTCCCACCTCTGGTAAGCACGTATATGACGAAGGTCAATCTTGAATTTCTTTGGTTGACCTCAAGAAGGCTGTAAGAGCTACTCTGTGCATTGTCAATGGCAGTTACAGCCTTTATGCGGGCAGCCGATGAATTGGCATATAAAATACAAATTGACGAAATGATGATTAAAAACAAAAACAATAAAAAAAAATTTAGGTTGGGAAATATCATTTGGTCACACACTCACACTGGCAGGTGATCACCAGGATATAAATGCTATCTGTTGACAAAAGTATCACTTTTGGATTATACCTAGGCCCTGTCTTATACAGAGTTGCAATTGATTGGAATCAGTATAACCTCTCTTATGTACGTATTTGCGATTGAATTGAAGTTGCGATTGATTTGAATCAATCGCAACTCTTTATAATACAGGGCCCTGGAGAATTTTTTCTAATTTGAATATATATTATTAAAGTACTTGTTTATTTTCATTGGATTCTTGCCATGACTGTTCATATATACTAAGGGACTGCTTTCATCAAGTGTTGATTTTATTTTGCACTCATCTTATGATATATATCTTTTGTGTCTTGTATCTTCTTGTTTTTTAAGATGACTCCGGACAAGAGAGCTGAGATGATAAGATACAAGGCAGTGGCAATTCAGAGAGAAAGGGAACGAGAGGAATGGAGGCTTCAGCAACTAGTTTCTAGGGTTGAAACCATCGTAAATAGTTATGAGGTTAGTATGGTGTACTTTTATATGTAGATTTATGTGACATTTGTACAAATGGATTCAATGGTACCTCAGCGACAGCCGAGATGCTGTGGCAAAGAGCTAAGCAATAAAAATCTTTCTCGTTCCAGGTACCTATTCACTTCATCTTGGCTGATGAATGGAAAATTTAGAATGTTAGAAATGTCAAAAGAATTTGAATCTGAGTCAGTTGATCCATAGTCTGTAGACAGATCCAATAGACCACAAAACCTCGTCATGCAAACATTTGAGTTTTCTCTTTTTTCAAAGAACAACCTTGTATCCTTTCCTGCTGGTAGTTGTGGTAATGTATAGTTGGTAAAGTTGAGGGCTTGATCAAAGTATGAGATAAGGAAAAAGTGATAGTAGTTAGCAATAAGTTAAGTTTTAGTATGATTTTACGAGATGAAGATCTGAAGGTACCTAAGCATCTGAGAAAAGAATATTCCTTTACTTTTTGAATGTTTATTTACACTTATTTCATTCTACAGATTATTAAAAGTGTATTACTCACTGTCATTTTATGACAAGATGTAAGTTTTCAGTAACCACTATTTTGCTCCAAATTATCTTTCAGGATGGTAGACAATCTTTAGGTAGCAAGGAAAGTAGTCCTCAGCAAGCAGCCAACACGCTACCTAACCAAGCTATGCAAGCTATACCTGCCGTACAGTCAGTTGGATCTAAGCCCGTCTCACAAGGCCTTAACAACCCTTCATATTCACCACTCAAGTATATGGAGATGGATGAAGAGGAATGGAACGTAAGACCAGCAACACCGTGGAGACGAACAAAGCAATCCAAGACGAAGACGGTCATTGCAGCGAACTTTGACCCCAGAGGACACCAGCCCATCTCATCCACCATGAGGATGGACCGCAGTCAGGATATGAGAGGAGCCACACCCGATGTTTCTGCCATCTCGGTGGCATCATCACAAGCTAGTAACTTCTTGCCCAGGAATTCCCCAGTGGATGCCATCGATCGGACCCTCTCCAGCAGTGTGCAACCTGTCCTTAAGGAGATTTTACCATCCTCTCCCCCTGGACTGGAAGACTTGAAAGTGGTGACAACTGGTGAAAGTGCTGCACCCAATCCAGTGGATGTGCCCTGCAACGTTAGCCCAGATGTACAATCAAATGAAAGGAATAACTTATCAGAACCTCAAGAGATTGAATCACATGAGAATTCTGCAGTTCAGCCACCTGACACTAATGCAGCAGTTGTTGATAGTGCCATGATAAGTAGACTTAGCCCTATACCCAAGATAGATGCGGTTCAATCCTTAGGCACTGGTGTAGCTGGTAGCACAGGAAGTCAGTCGACCAACAGCAGCAGCAATAGTGCATTGAACCAAACTGTGATTGACTTGTCACAAATGTCACTTATCCAGGGTCAATCAACTTTGGAGAAAGCAGAGGATTCCTCCAAACCTGACAAGAATGAATCAGATATTCAACCACAGTCTTCATTATCTACAGAAGCTAAAGCTAGGGTAGAACCAGTAACAGATGTTGCAGAAAGCAAGGACACCAACAACGATGTACCAAACATGCAAGAGGAAAACCATGTAGCAGGCTACTTGAGTGATACCGAGTCATACATGAGTTTGCTAGGGGAGTATTCATTGCTGCCAACACCAGGATCAAATAGGGGCACACCAGACTCTATTCAACATAGAAATGCTATAAAGGTTCCATTCTTTGCTGATCCTACCTCACCTGATGCCGTTGATGTCAACCGTGATGCAGAAGTGTCTGATATTCCGGCTACCGATGTATCTGTTGAGCCAGGTGAATCCTTGAAATCTGTGGATGGCTCAGAATACTGTGGTAGCTCCCTTGGAACCCTGGCCCAGTCTGTCACCCTTCCCATGAGCCTTAGCGTGACGTCAGAATCCACTCTTCATGGACTTGAAGAGACATGGGACAGAACAAGCCAGGAGGTGACTCCTACCGGGACAGATAAAGCTATGTCCATAGCAAGCGATGAGTTGACCAATGCTGGAATGGTCAGAGCAGCACCTGTTGGTCAGGAAAGTAATGCCACTGTTGAAGTCGGCAAACAAACTTCCAGCAAATCTGAAGAGTCGGAGAGACAGCAAAGTCTTAATGTAGACAAGCCTCTTCCAACATTGCCATCAAGTGTCGAACACAAGAAGATAGAGGTCAAAGTTGAGAGGTCAGGGGTCAAAGTGGACAGTGACTTTCAAACACCACTTAGACACCATGCCAGGAAGTCGTCATATACTTTGGATTTCCCTTCACCAGCACTTCTAGATGCTGAGGCTCGTCACCAGGCTCCACATATAAGTGGACGTGATATCAGCCATGCTGAAGCAGGCACCAAGGCCAAAGATGCTGATGAAGGGGCTTTAAATAAGGCTAAGTCGGGAGAGGGGACTGTGAGTGATGAAAAGCAGCCAGATGAACTATCATCTGAAATGAAAGATCTCAAGATAGGTGAGCAGAGAAAAAATTTAATTGATTTACTAACACTTAGAGCATAAACATAAATATTATCAACATTTCCATCAAAGGAATGTGGAAATTTTAACATTGCCATTATGAATTTTTTTAAATACTGTAACAGCATTTCATTTATTATCGCACATATACAATACAGGCGTTTAATCTTAAAATAAGGACATTGCATCACTGCAGTACCAATCGCCTTTTCGATGCATGTTCCTTTGTACTGCAGATATTGTTGAAATTTTTTTACAATGCAGAAAGAGCTTTTGAAATTTTAATTTTATCCATGTTGCAGGGCTTGATGTTAACTTTTCTGTTTTCATGAAGACCTGATTTTATCTCTAATGGAATAGTGGCTAAAATTTGGGATCCATTGTTAACTTCAGGGGATCAGTCGTCCAAGGACTCTTGTCCGTGTCAACCCTTGACTACAGTATCACTTTGGGTGAACAGCCTGACCACTCTCAGGGACGTGTTTCACAAAGATCCTAAGTTGAAGTTATCTCTAAGTTGGACTTAACAATTATGGAAAGCAGTTAGCATATATATGAAAATGTTTTGCACAAGTCTTTTTAAAAGGCATAACATGTTGATTCAAATAATTAATATTTTCTATTAAGAAAATTTCATATTCTTAATGTGGAATTTATAAAAAGTCTAAATACTTGAATTTTTGCTTTTGAATATATTTCATTTTAAGGCTACAAATGGCTCTCCATAATGTTTAAGTCCAACTTAGAGTTAAGTTTGACATCTTTGTGAAACACCCACTGTTCATGTATTATCTTCCACGTCCATGTCCACAGATGATGTGTCCGAGGCCAAGGTGTTGTCCCTCCAGCTGTCGTGCCTGGAGCAGATGCAGCAGCGTCTTCAGCGCCAGCACGACGAGCAGATGAAGGGGCTGATGCTTCAGCAATCCCAGGAGCTGTGTCTCCTGGAGAGTGAGATGGAGGGGATCAGGAGACAAGCTGCACAGTCTGCTCTGGGACATGTGGATGATGACAAAGATACTATGATCAAAGTAAGGAGAGGTTGGGTGGGGGTATGATAATGAAGTATTAAGAGAAGTGTTTTTCTTAAAGCCCCACTGCAGTAGTTATAGCTACTTGCGCCCTCTATATAACAAACAATGCCTGATTGTTGCCTGTTGGTCCCCCATGATCCCCTTTTTCTTATGTTAATTGAGAGCTGATTTGATGAGATAACCAGCTATCAGTGACCTTGCAGGGAGGTCTAATCCCCCCTGGCCAAACTAGTACAGACGGGCTTTAAAAGAAATAACATCCCTTGCAGAGTTGTGGGTTGAGTAAATGCTGCCATTTGTTTTAGCATAGGATATGTATTACTACATCCATTGATATCTGCAGAGAAGCTATATTTCCAGACAAACACCTTTTCATTATTTTCATTTTTCTTCTGATAATAAGTACATATTTTTCAATGAGAAAAGTTAAAAGAGAATGGTTTTATTTGGAAATTAATAGTTGAGGAACTTACCAGAGTAGTTGCATTGAAAGTCAATTCTCTGTCTTTAGCAGAATTATTTCAGTTATATTTAATTCAGTTTTTTTTTTGTGGTGTTTTATTATTTCTGTCTTTCATTTTCATTTCTTTGATTTTAAAGACCTCAACAGAAGTGCATGAGGAAAGCATGCAAAAGGGAGAAGTCCAGGAATCATCTAAGAAAAATACTCCCAGCACGATACCATCAACTAAACCATCTCATGAGAATGATGACAAGAGTGAGAAGGAAAGTGCAAAGGTTGCTCCAAATCAGAGGAAGGTTCCACCTCCAAGCCCCAACAGTAGAAAGAGACGCTTTGAAGAGTCATCGGTAGAAAGCATGGTCCAAGTTCCTGCCTCTTACATCAAGCAGTCCTCACTGGCAGGCAAGGGGCATGGCAAGGGGCATGCCTCCCCTGGTTTTCATTCTCCAGTCAGTGACAAGCTCCTGGCAAACGCCAAGAAGAAGCTCACTCCACAGGACAGTCTGGAATCAGATCATGGAGGATTGGTGGAGGTTCCGCCGTCTTACATCAAATCCGGTAGCTACCATAGACCTGTATCCAGGAGCCCCACCCACCAGAGATCATTGACCACACCCAAGGGCGCAACTACAGGCTCTGCCCACCTTGCTTCACCATCCATCTCCGTAGAGGAACCATCTAATGGTGACTCCTCCCATCTTACATCGTGGGGCACTCCTCTCAAAGACACCTCTGATAGAGACTCCACAAGGCTGCCAGCATGGGCGTCTCCTGCAGTGGATATGACCAATGGATCGGCTCACTTTACTGGAGCTTCAGTCTCCGATCCTGTTTATGTTAACAGTCTCAGTGACTCTTTCTTCCTGAATGATGACCAGACTGGAGAAACACCAGACAGACATGCTGACCAACAACAGCATACTTCCAGTTACTCCAAGCCATGGGTAAATTGCCATTGAGATATTCAGACATTGTGTTTTATTCACTAAAGACAGACAAAAATCAATATATATTGTTTGCTTTCAACTTTCAGGTAGTTCACTGTTTTCTAGTAAAGAAATGTTGGACAAATCTCTAATTTAATCACCTCTGAGTATAAATTAACCCAATGTTAATACTGTAATAGGATTGTTTGTCTGATAATCCTTCCAACTCCCTTCATACATGTAGTTTAAATATTGTATAAGTTATTAATTTCTTTAATAATTTTTGGTTGTACAGACAAATTGATGTAAACTGCTTTAAAACATTTGTATTAAAGAGAAGGTTGAGTTCTGGGAAGAGGTGAACAATAATTTGTGAGCGTTACCATTCTTTTTATGCAAGTGTGGAAGAACATCAGATAAGAAATGTTCCCTGAAAAGCATGGCTCTTCAAATGCCTTCATATTCCAAATATGTCATGTAACATCGTAAAAATCCAGGGACGGATTTTTACGCCACTTGTTTGTGTAGTCCCATATATATCTTTCCGTGTACAGTGTTTGTAACTTTACCAAGACTTGGCCAAATTTCTTATTGTTTTGATGATTCCAGAATCTTGCAACACAAATTCTTATATGCTAGATGATCAACCTTTCTGGTCGATTCCACACTGTTTCTTTCACAATGCAATCACATGACCAGAACTCAACTTCATCTTTAAGTGCTATAGAAATGTAATTCATTATTATCGTTTGTCCATACATATATATTCTGTTTTTGTTGTTGTGTGTGTAGGCCATCACCCAGAGCTTACAGATGGACATCAGGTTTGACATGGTATCTGCAAGGGTCAAAGGTTATCTGACCCGAGCTCTCATGAGAACACCAAAGATCAAAGCCCTCGTCAAGACAATCAAGGCATGTACATTTATATAGAAATAGGAAAGTGACGTGAGCTGTACATGTATTCGGAATGAATGCAAATTGTAATAAGGGACCTATGGCTTAAGTAAATTAAGTTACACATATCTATTTATATCTATATATATGGTGTTGGTGGTTATTTTACCTGACTGCTAAGAAAGCATAAATGCTTGTTAGTAAGCAACCAGATGGCCGACGGCTTTAGGTCCTCTCCGAGAGACCTGGTAATGAGGATTAATGCCTTACCAAAGGGCACTAGTACATCGACTTGGTTTCGAACCCGGGTCACCGGCTTACGAGACCACTGCTCTACCGACTGAGCTGTACATGTATTCGGAATGAATGCAAATTGTAATAAGGGACTTATGGCTTAATAAGTAAGTTAAGTTACACACACATTTATATATATCTAAGGGATTAAGATATTCATACTGATCACCTTACCCAAGGGTGCTAGGACACAGCCTCACTTTTCAACCTTGGATCTCCTAGTTCTATGACTACTTCTCTAACCATCATGCTTCCTTTTAAAAATCTGTTATTACAACTTATTTTCAAAATTGTTTTGGAATTTTATTTGTGTGCTAATTAAGAGGAAGATCAACATTTTACAGAGGGGAGCAATGTTTCTATGTCCCAGATTAAATGATGCGGCTGATGACACGTGCGTCTTCATAATCGGCTGTTTCTGACTCTCCCTTTTGATGAAACTTGTACTACTCCACAGGATACCCAAGTATTTTTGTACCAGTTCCAAGCTGAGACGCCTGTGAAGCGAGGAAAGCTTTCTGAACAAGACATCAGGCTGGCTCAAAGGGTTCTTGCTCAGGTTTGTAAAATAAATCTTTAATTCTATCTTTTGAAAGAAAATAAAGCAGAAATGAAGATCCTAGCGAAAGTGTTACATGCCATGAGTCTTTTAACCAGGATTTGATGTAATAGATATGGACTCTGATTATTTCAAATCACAAAGAATATATTACATCATTTATCTCCCATTCCTTTGGCATTTATAATCTACCCAAAGAAAATTTGTGCAAAGGCATTCTGAAATCTTTGATTGTGAATCTTATTTTAAGTGTTGAGTCTTTGAATCTTTGTGCGATGAAAACTACCGTTAGTTATAAAGAACATTTTTGAAAAATACCCATTTAAACAACATATTTTTCCAGTCCCACATCTTTTGATTGTAACCGGAACATATATACGGTGTATCCTTTGGTTTTCTTGACACTCCACTGTTTTTCTTTGTTTCTACTCTACAGCTGAGGGCAGCTCAATATGAGCTGGGTGATATCTTCCATGTCTTTCCCATCTCGCAGAGAATGGCTATACTAAGACACAACAGAGAACAAGAAAGAGAGAACTTCTTCAACAAGAAGGTATTGTTTTACGATGTACACTTATCTTTTCCACAGATCTCTGAGAAGTGATTAACCTTTGTTTAAAAGTTACCCAAACATTGTGGAGCGTTGTGTGCAGCGCTTTGTAACCGCAAGGAAAATGCGCTACCGATACAGTGTATATCAATTATCTTTTGGATTGGATTGGAATCTGTACATGGTGGCAGAGATAAAAGCCTCAGGTTCTGTTACTTCTATGCCCCCCGTAAATTCTCATTATCTCTTCGAAAAATAGTTGTTTTTCCTAATTGGTTTAACCAATGATGAAGTGGTGATTTGTACAGTCTTTATAACTATTGTAATAACCTGTGATTAATTGCCTGTTTAAATTTTGATCAAATACAATATTAAGTTCTTTTTTTATCTTTCATTTAAGCTTTATACTGATCAAATGCAATATGCCAACAGTCAGTGGACTGCATAGTTATTTGAGAACAGCGCTCTCTAGTGTAGTCTCATTTTTTTTTGGTTTTATTTGTAGGTATCTCCATCATCGGCTGGCAAGAAAGCCCACCTCTTATCGGCAGCCACTAAGAAGGCCATGGACAGAAGGCAACAACTATCAAAGTAAGTCCTCTCCATATCAAGTTATTTATTGCTTTCAATCATCAGTGTTGTTATAATGTTTATCTTCTTTCTATGTAAGAGGGACAGAGATCAGCAGTTGCTTGCTGCAAGTATGATGTGTTATATGTGGTTGTCGAGGATCAGTCTTGTATAACAGAGCTCATAGTGCGGTATGGTATGTAATCCCGTAGGATTTTTTGCCAAAGTTTTTTTGTTGCTGCTGTTTTGGCTTCAAAAGGCTTCAAAAGGGTCCGAAATGGCCCAAAATGATGGGGTACAAATTTTCAGACCCTCCTTCATTTCCAGGGGGATCCATATTGGGCGCCAAAATGGCTTATATAAAGCGCAATAGGGAAATTTGGTGTCTTTGGGAAAATTTGAACCCCATCAATTTCTGATAGCTTGGACCCCAATGAATAAAAAAAAAAAAAAAAAAAAATTGGCACTAAAGTCCTACGGGAGCTGTTTCAGTGACCGTACCACACTATCAGTCCTGGTGTTGTATGCAAATGTTAGATGAATTGAAACACAAATACAACTACATCATCATCAACAACAATGATATATGCAGTGTTTATCCAGCATTTTTTTCCAAAGGCTTTTAAAGCATTTTACAACAATTATCAAAATAGATTAGTGAAAAACATACATAGTATAGGAGATGTGTATGTCATTGGGAAACCTATTGATTCATGATTTAAGCTCCCAAAATACTGTTTTACTCTCTGTATCTACCGTACTTCAAGCAGATATCAGCAATCATGGCCGTCCAATCGTCCATTCTCTATTTAAATGTCTGTTCTATGTGGTCCTTTGTCCTTAGAGCCTCTATACATATTTCTATACAAATGTCCTTGTATCTCATTTTCTGTCTTCTGTTCTTACAATATATTGGTTATAGTTCTGCCTCCAGCCCCTCACCCTTACCAATTGTTTTCTTTTTTTAAATAATTTATTTTTTAATGTTCACTTCATGTCCAGGGAGGGAGATGTAGTAGAAAGTGGACCCAAGAGACAAAAGTTAGTCCCAGCAAACCAGAGGCCTAAAAGTGCAGCTGAAACAAGGTAATTCTTCCCTCCGTCATACAACCTCTTCCCAAGTCTTATTTTCATCTTTCTCTACCTTTATATCTTCTTGACTGTCTCATTCATGTTTTTAAAATCAATTTTCATGTCTTTTGTTATCGTTTTATCATTGCTTTCATCATGTCTATTGTACAGGTTTTACGTTGATGAGGACGTGACGCCATACGTTTTCATGAAACAGATGTAGTCTCATGTAGTTTTAGAATCTGAATCTGATGATCAATGATTCTCCTTATTAATGCACATTTCTTTCTACAATCTACACTCTACTTTGCCACTGTAGATTAGTTTTCATTCATGTATTCTTTTAAATAGGTATATTCTTTGTAATAATCCAAGCCTTTTTACAATCCTGCCCCCCAAATCATTTGATCACATTTAAAAGAATTTGGCTAACAGTCCTGTAATATTTGTATATTCTTGCAGAGTTCTTAGACCACTTCAAAGCCAGAAATCACCTCCTAGGCCGGCAACTGCTATTCCACCAAGGTATTAAAACAAAGAATGAATAATTGCTTCAAGATAAATGAAAGTTGATAGGAATTCTTTTTTCCGTTTGGTTTTGTATGTTCAGAAAATAAGACAGTCTGGCCATTTTAATAATCAATAACACTTGCATTTTACCCAGGTAGAAATTTAAACTAAGAGCGATCTATATCACGCATTTCAGAGAAATCATCATTTTCTTTCACTGTCAATGATAGGATTTTCGACCTCTATGTTGTTCTAGGCCACAGGGTCTTGCATTAATAAATCTGAAATATGTAGATGTATTTGAAAGAGAGGGAAATTGTTTTTTGGCAGAGCAATTAGATCGGACAAACCATGTTAATTCATATAAAGAATATTGAATATCAAGTAATAGATGAGTTGAATGATGTAAATGTATGGTGATTTTATTTCCTTGATGTGTTTGATTGTGATGGAAATTTATGTTGTGAAAATTGATCTTTCCTTGACATTTTAAATAAATATAAATATTTTTCATAAAAAAGAATGTAAATGACTGCATGAAATGTTTTTTGATTTGTTCACATTTTTCTTCATATTTTCACCAGGATGTCTTCATTTTCTGTCACCACCCAAAGCCTGAAACTGAAAGCACCTGTTTTGAGCAAACCGTTCCCGACTAAACCTGTCATGGTCTCCAGAAATACCACTAAGACATCAAGATCTCCATCAAGACCATCGTCGAGAACAGCTTCGACTAGACCAACATCCACTAGACCAACATCCACAAGACCAACATCCACTAGACCAACATCCACTAGACCCACATCTAGACTATCGGGAGGGTTATCAAGCCTTAGCCAGGCCAGGACCAGTTCAGCAAGGCAGGCTAAGTCTCCAGCGAGAGCAGCTACCGCTACAGTTTCCCAGACCAAGACTAAGAATGTCAGGAGGTCGCTTTATCCTGTATCAGTTGGGACTGGTAAAAAGACTATGCAGCGCAAACAGGCCGACACTAGAAAGCCGTAGATGAACTTTGTATGAATCACACTATACAATTAAAACACAAGGACAAGATTTGTGTCATAGGTGATGATAGTAATATGGACTAATGAAGATCAGTTATTCCTCATTAATGAATAAGTGAAAAATGATTAGAACAAATAACAAAGTCAAAGACTGCAATTATAAATTTACAAATGGATCAAAACAAGTTTTTCAAATGTTGAGTTTTAGGTGACCAACACCAGTTATTAATGTACACTAGGGCGTATAGCCCTATAGGTCAGGAGGTAAATATGTCCTAGAAGTATGGTGGTAAAATATTCAGTATTAAAAGATTACAATCATTTTTCTTTTCAAATTTGAATTTTGCAAGTGGTAGTGTTTTCTTCACTCAATTTGATGTGTACAAATTGAGGGCTGCAATTTTCACTCATAGAGAGAATACCACAGAGTCTTTTGATCTCAAGTTTTTCACATACTTTCATACTCATCTTGCTGCTACAGATAAATTTTGAAATAAGTTTTGAGGGCTTGCAAATCGGTGATAGGGGCTTCAAATACATTCCATTTTTCCTCCTATATTTCTCCCTATTTATGGATATTTACAATGCAAATCCAAAACCAAATCCCTACCTGTTTTAGCTTGTGACGTTAAGGATCCACTTTATTTTTTCTAAAGTGGATTGATAAAACACAACTTATCAATTATCTGAGTATACATTCCACAGAAATGAAATTGTATTTTCTTGACCGGGTGCAGTGGACCAAAATTATGTGCTCAAGACTGCAAAAATATGATTCTTACCAAAGGATTTTCATAAAACATGTATAATCATATCTAAGAAATGTTGATTTTTATAAGCCAGTTTTGATTTTGTAGATGGTACAAATGAAATGACCCATTTTGTGCATGTATGCACATTTGTTTTGATAGACATGCTACCTGTTTATCAACTAAAACAGAAATGAAATAATATTTCTTGACCGGGTGCAGTGGACCAAAATTATTATTCTGGATTTTGAAGCAGCTTGTTATGCAGTTGGCGATTATGCCTACATGTTTGTACTCTGAACAATTTTGTAAATATTTTTGACATTTTCAGCATTTTGCTGTGTGATGATTTTGTACACATTGGATTTGTATTTTTTTTTCAATCAGTACTTGCTATGATTATTTCCGAGAGAAGCTTATTTCACAATCTATGTACAGCTCTACATACTCAGAGTGAGTGATGTGCCTTTAATATCTGTGCAATGAACCTTATGTGAAATGAAATGTTGTAAATGTCTGACTGATTATTTCAATTCTACTCTGTATCACTCAGACTTTGAGATGATTGATTGAGAGTGTATTGATAAGGGGCTGAGAGAGAGAGAGGGAGAAAGAAAGAGAGAGAAGGAGAAGGAAAAAGAAAGAGAGAGAGAGAGAGAGAAGAGAGAGAGAAGAGAGAGAGAGAGAGAGAGAGAGAGAGAGAGAGAGAGAGAGAGAGAGAGAGAGAGAGAGAGAGAGAGGGGGGGGGGGGTGTAGGGAGGAGGGGCAAAATAGAGCGATTTGTATGTATTTGTTGCTGAAAAATGGCAAACACGTAGTGACTGGTCACTATGAATGGTCAAAACTATTGTATCAAGTTGATCTTGAAACTACTATGCTTTTAGAAACAGAAACATAAGTGGTGTACGTTTGAACCTAATTGATTGAACTCAATTTTTGACCCAATGCGAGGATTGATTTGATGAGCTTTATATTGCCCTCCACAAGTCTTTATACAAGTCTTTAGACTTACTGGGTGTCATCATAGGTAATTCAGGTAATCAAACAAAAAATTATAGTCTACTCTTGACGGTCTTAATCGAGGTCACAGCTAGAGGACTATACATAGTTTTAGATCAGCAGCTAGCCTACATGATCTTAATTTCTATCTTATATAGATTTATATATAGGCGTGAAGAAAATGGTCTAGGAACGTGAGACGTAGTTGTACTTTACAATTTTATTCCGAGCTTTCGGCTTGTGAGGCCTTCTTCAGGTTCTGAAGTGCAAACACATACAAAAACAAATACATTGTATGAACAAATATATATACATGTCATACAAACTTAATATCACTCAATCATAGTCAAGCATCATGAACATAGCAGAAATTATATATATTTATATATATATATATATATATATATATATATATATATATATAGAATAAAGAGATAGAAATTAAGATAATTGATATGCACTGCACTTGGTTATAAGTCACAATGAGACGGACAATTGACTTCAACAACTCTCGTTCATTATCCTAATGCACTCACGAACATTTATTTATTTATTTATTTGTTTTATTTAGACACAGGCTAACTCTCAGAATTAGTACTGTACACACAAAACAAAATTACAAATACAGGAAATAACAAACAAAGTTAAACTAAAGGATGTAGAAACATGAGTATATATATCAGGGTTATTTGTTCGTTTTGTTTATAATATCATATAGCCCCATAATATACAACGAAACATATGACAAAGTGACTATTTGTCCAGCTGATACAATTATGATAGTAATGCTTAATTATAGATCAATAATAATAAACATCAGGAATAAACTTTTGATTTGTGTATGTTATAGAAATTAGAAAATAACACAGATTATATCCTGCATCAAAAATTTGTTGGCTTTTGATTGGTTGAGAGCTTGTCACATGACCAGAAATATTTGACCTATTTTTAGAAAGTACTATATGAGAGTACTATTTTGGTTTACTATTTGGGAGTTGAAAAAAAAATGTGATTTTTTTTTTTTTTGAATTGAATCAATTTTTTTTTCTTCAAATCTTAATTTAATGAAAACAAAATATTTTAAATCTTTTTAGATAAAAATTGACATTTTTTTTGTAATAATTTTTTATCCCAATTTTTTTTTTTTTTTTTTAAATAAATTTTTGATGCAGGATGTAAAACAATACCATGCATTCTATTCGAGGTACTGGTTAAACTATGGGCCTTGGTGACTCCAAAAGTACCATTTGCTTCGGGGCTGCGCCCCTCAGCAAATAGTAGGCCTCCTATTGGAGTCAAATCTTGCGCATAGTTTTAACCAGAACCTCTCAAGGCAGTGTATATTTGTATACTATGATTTTACAAAAAGAAAAAGACTAACTTCTATGAAAGTGGAAAAAAATCATTTAAATTGCGTTTGTGATTATTTATATATATTTTGGTATTAATTAGTGTCATAATGAACATAAGACACATTATTTATCACTCTATAAATTGACACCAAAACTTTATGATTTTAATTCCAACCAGCTCTAACATTAAATGACTAACAAACAATGAGTAACGAGCACATTAATCCTCCATAACCTTGCGCTTCGCCAATAGACCTTATTCGTATGACGTCACGCACTCGTAGATACAAAAGATCAAGGTAAATCTTTATCTCGGTCACGCAGAGAGGTCAGTGGATAATGTGCATGCACGCACAGCTAGCTGGCATATTATGGACTGCACTGCCGACCATCACATTTGCAAAAGCCATTATTCGGCCATAATTTCGATCAAGTGAAGAGCTAGAAGTCGTTGTGCATGCGCCTACTTGGTAATGCAGTTTTTCAAGATGGCTAAGGAGCAGAGAATTTCGAGTTTGATCTCAGTTCTTCAGATAGCAGATTCTGGCAAGTTGTTATGATAGATAAAATATATGTCACGATTGGAGGGTCATATTTAGATCCTAAGCCCTAGTTGGCAGTGGTAACTCCAGGGAGCGACGCGTCGGAGCTCTCTGGAGTTATGGTAGTGGTAGCTGGAGTATGTCCGAGAAACGCGAGAACAGACAGCTTTGATATGTTTAAGGCTGTAATTTATCATATATTCCTGATGAGCCTGTACATAATAATCAAGATTCTAGTCCCAATCTTGTTCACCAGGACAGGGGTAGAATCATGATCTGATGTTATCATGTTTGATGATCAGGAAATGTAATTTTTGTTGCATATGAAGTATACGTAGCATTTAACGAGGAAGAAGAAGAAGAATTATAATAATTAAAATGAATGATGAATATACATGTTATAATTAATAAAAATGATAATAATAATAATGTCATGATGATGATGATGATGTTAATGATGTGAATGTGATGATGATATTAATGATAATAATAATTATGATGTCATGATGATGATAATAATGATAAAAATGATGATATTTAATGATAATGAAAATATAATGATAATAATAATAATGATAATAACAATTAGAAATAATAATGATAATAATATATTAATAAAGAAGCAGAAATTAACAGGCCGGCACATTTTGTATTTTTGTATTTTGTATGTAACAAATTATCCAACCTGTGAGATGAGACTACAGTGCAGTTTACTGCCCTCTATAAGGCCCTGGGCCGGTGTCCAATTCAATACTTAGAATAAGTAAGAAATTTACCAAGTAAACTACTCGGCTAAGAACTTTACTTATCTTGTATTCAAATGGCCTTTTAGACTTTTACATATGTAGATAAAAATCTAAGTAAAATACTTACTAATTAATAAGCATTGACACATCACACGGTCAATCACAAGTAATGCGCAATTAATGCATCGCAATAAGTGCTGCCAATCAAGGCCTCAACTAAATAATTGGCTTAAGTCTGGTAGCTATAGGGAGCTGTCTTAAATTTAGAGTAAAATACTTAGCCAAAAGTTAGAACTGAATACACAAATTGGCTAAGTATTTCATCTGAGCCGAAGGCTAAGTAAAATACTCATATTTCAAACTTAAGTATTGAATTGAATACCAGCCCATTAATGCTCCTGATACAGCCAGCTATGACTGACATAGTTTTAAGCTCAGCTAATGAAGTTGGGTGGTAATTGGTTTGTTACTTTGACCTCACTGCTCAGAAAGCATGTGATGCTTGTACATGTAAGTATTAAAGTAACCAGAGGACTTACAGCTATACATCCTCTCTGAAGGACTTAATGATTAATACCTTACTAAACGACACTAGCACATTTGAACTTGGTTTCTATAATTTGAACCCAGGCCCTCCCAGTTATTGAGACCACTGCTCTACCACTGAGCCATCGTGCCTCCTAAAGTTTCACATAGAGTTTACTTGCTGACTACCTTGGGGTACTAGAACAATTTGTCTGACTTATAAATGGGCTTTCATCTTTAGCATTAAAAATAGATGACAGAAAGTGATTGACCAAGAACTGTTTTTTTTCTCTTTCTTGCAGGCTTTCCAACGGGTGCATTTTCACACAGTGCAGGCTTTGAAGCAGCCATGAAAAAAGGTCATATTTACGACCAGGAATCCTTCAAGAACCTCATCATTGCAGTTATGGAAAATGCAGGTAACTTGACAACAATAGGATTAGTTATGTACTTGTACTAACTACAAAGATAAAAATAATCTGCAATGACAAAAGACATGAATTGTGTTCATTTTTTGTACAGTAATTTCTCAAACAATGACACATACTTGTAAATTTGATGGAGGAAGATGTTTGCACACATATATTACTCAGTTCTGTAAAATATAGATAGAGGGTGAAAGAAAACTTTCAAACCCTGTGTGCTTCAAACCATGATTATGAAAGTCAATTTTTGCTCAAATTCCCACTAATGTATATCAGATGGCATATCTTTATTTGTTCAAGAGCATTTTTTTTGCACTACTTGGATTTCAGTTTTCAGTGCCAGATTTTATCCACTTTCTCTTTGATGTCTCTGTCGAACCATAGACACAAGTCTATAATGTTACAATATGTTGATTCAAGATTATAGATCTTACAGATAAACAAAAATCAACAATATTTTGAGACCATTATCCTGAACCATTGGCTACAAATATGATTAGAACAATATGCCCTGTGCACAGTTTCTTTCTAATCCTTTAAAATATTATCTTTATTTATAATGTGATGCTCATCTTAATATCAGGATCATTCAATCTGCCGTTCGTGAAAGCTGGATATGAGAAGAGTGAAAATATGACAGCGATCATCTCGTTGGATCGTTACTGTGATGCGTGTATGACCAACCATGTAGCTAGCAGGGCGAGCTCACAACAGGTATGTATATCATAGGGTAGAAAACATAAGAATTAATCAATGTTACAGTATTAAAACTATACATATATTATGTAAACTGTACATTTATGAATAGTTCAAGCGCTTTTAAAATTTTGTTCTTTATTTATAGTTTTATTTAGGGCCTATAATGGCATTAATAAGAGTGTGTAAAACTACTGTAGAGCAATTGTCACTCTGAAAATCCTTGAAAACGTATCCATGATTAAAATTGAAAATGGTAGTATGTATAGATTGACTTATTTTCTGTGATCTAATAATAATAATGATAATATTAATTATTTAGGAGTGCTATTAAAAAGCAAAAAATACCATAGTGATTAGAAAATCACAGAGTTCAAGTAGAACCATAAAATATGTACTCCTGAAAAAGGTACATGCACATCACATTCTAAAAGTTAGGGACGAAACTCATGTTTTAAGGGATCTTTTGAAAGTGGCAAGGCAGATTTTTTCTCTGATGGAAAGATTAAAATAAACAAGAGTTGAACCCATGACCATTATTGATGTTGGCATTATTGTGAGACCTTACAAGTACACAGATTAGAAGGCTAATGATGGTGTATTCTCTTCTCTCTCTGTATTCTTAGGGAAGATCCCTGATTTTGACATCTAGTGAAACATTTCCTGATCAGAGGATCAAAAGCCTTATGGTAAGTCAGTGATGATTTATACAACAATACAATTTGTTTAAATGTAGACAGAATACTGCTTGCTCTGTTGTGTATGAATTCATCATTTGAAGAAGAAGAAAACAAAATTGAACCCCCCAGTAATTAATGACTGATTGATTTCTGTCTGTGTTCTAAAAGGCATGCAGAATTTATTATGTATATAATTTGTTGTGGCGTTGTTGTAAACACAAAGTTTGGAAACTTCAAAGGTAAGTTTTGTAGAAAAATAAATCCATTGACTACTGAATTCATTCATTTCCATAGGCTTAATACAGTGGCCACCTGGTTCCAGTAGACAAAGGGTTAAATTGGTGTTGCCTCAGTATTGAAAAATTCAACAAATCAAATCATGCAGTGTCTATTATGACACCAAGATTAGGGAACTATAGGAAAAACCTCTCCTCCCATTTTTGTGTAACTTAAATTGCTTTCAAGTAACAATTCATCAGAAATCGACAAGAAATATAAGTCGGGACTTGGCTGTATTGGATTCAAGGACTTCTTGCAAGCTTAAAGCGTTTTTTTATGGCACCAGTACTGGAAGCTTCGGGTTTTTACCCTCTTCCACCCCCTCCCCATCCGTATGAAGAATACCAGGGCGTGATAGCATGTAAGGTCCTATCCGAGGCTTTCCTAATGGAATTCTCAACTTGTGGTATTACATTTGCAATTGATATTTCACTTTATTTTGTACATTTGACAGCATATTAGCTGGATATGCAATACATTCATACAAATTTTATTTCTTGACTCAATCTGTTTACTTTCTCAGAATTCCATCAGTAAACCAGGAATGAAGGGTCATCAGGCTGTTATGTTTGGCTGTCTGTGTGCCTATTTAGATATCCCTCTCAGAGACTGTTTAGAAGTGTTCATCTTCAATCTACTCAAGATCCTTTGCGTCAGCGTGGTTAAACTAGGACACATTGGACCTATGCAGGTGAGAAGTCCACAGTTATAATGTATTTTTCAATGTTTGTGTACTACAAGACAAGTTAATTAAAGTTGGTACCTTTATGCCTCAGTCACACCTTTGCGTATTTGGATTGCACATTGCTGCGTATTTATGGCAAGCCGTTTTAACATTTATTCCTATTTCTTGAGATCAAGAAATGATTTTCTGTTGTAAAGCAATGGTAATTCTTGATACGCAAGCCAAGTATGCAAAGGTGTGACTGAGGCATTAGACGACTTAATAGATTTATACACTTGAAACTTCATTGCGAACAGTAAATGTGAATGGTAGTGATTAGAATTTTGCACATATCGTCCTTGTTTTCACGAAGTGACGGTAGTGAGGAAAATCGTAACGCAAAGTGAATGCAATTTTTTTTCACTACCGTCACTTCGTGAAAACAGCGACGATATACTAAATTTCTAAAACTTTAGTAATTCCCAAGTGAGTTACATGCTCTTTGAAAGCCTATTCTTTTTAAAATAGCAACTGTACACAGAGAGAAAGATGCGTAACAGAGTGAGAGGGAGGGAGGGAGGGAGGGAGGGAGGGAGGGAGGGAGGGAGGGAGGGAGGGAGGGAGGGAGGGAGGGAGGGAGGGAGGGAGGGAGGGAGGGAGGGAGGGAGGGAGGGAGGGAGGGAGGGAGGGAGGGAGGGAGGGAGGGAGGGAGAGAGAGAGAGAGAGAGAGAAAGAGAGAGAGAGAGAGAGAAAGAATCAGAGCAAGTGTTTCAGAAAATGAGAGGGTGAACTAGTTGGTGAGGGAATGGGTATTGGGGAACCACAAGAGAGAGAAGGGGGGGGGGGGAATAAGGGTTCCAAATATTTGTTTGAAATTATCTCCATATATTTTGATTATGATTGATAATTGCGAAGATTGTTGATGCCAGTATCAGTCATATTATAATCATGTTGTATGTTTTAATTGATTCTTCCACAAGGCCCAAAGGACTCAGTATGAACATCAGAAGAACATTGCTAACATTGTAGACAGGTGAGACTTAAGCAAATTCATTTGACTTCAAATAAATTGATTGGTTATGCCAGTGAAAATGTGCATGAAGAAATCTATGAGCCATTCAGTAGAATGATTATTAAAATGTCAGAAATGATATGTCGGCATTAATGATCCATGCAGAAAGAAAAATAGTGACATCCTACTGTATAATACAGTGACATGTATAGCTCAAGGACATCAAAAGTGTACAGAGCTGAATTGAAAGTCAAGCCTCAAATGAATTTAAAATTGATTGGTAATGCCAGTGAAAATGTGCATGGAGAAATCTATGAGCCATTCAGTAGAATGATTATTAAAATGTCAAAAAAGATATGTTGGCATTAATGAGCCATGCAGAAAGAAAAATAGTGACATCCTACTCTATAATACAGTGACATGTATAGCTCAAGGACATCAAAATTGTACAGAGCTGAATTGAGAGTCATGAGGACTAAAGGAGCTGTGTCAGAACTTCAAAACATATTAATGTATGCCATGTCTTTTTAAGGAATTATGTCATTGATTTCTTTCATCAGCTATAAAATGATTAATTGTACAGTTGTCTTTAAATGTATGTTTATGTCTTCTGATCTCCTTTACAGAAACCTTAATCGGAGTGTTGAGGAGAGCTGCATATCCTTCCCATTAGTTGACATCTATCAGAACACCCACGATACCCTCTTCTCAAGACTCTTTTGCTCATGATGGCATTGGCAGAAATACCTTTCACCAGTAAACTGAAATAAATAACTGGTGTAATACAGTCAAACCTGCTTTAGTGACCACCTGTCTACAAAGGCCACATTTGTTGTTTCCCTTGAAAATGCATGGTTTCTCATTGAATCATGTATTAAAGGAACCTGTCTACAAAGGCCACTTTTTGTATTCCCTTCGGGGGTCGATATAGACAGGTTTGACTGTAGAAAGAATGCATAAAGTCTACCTCGACCTCAAACCTGAAATCTACCTGTTATGAAAATAACATAAAACTTCATGTCGGACTCGGATTCCGTGTTCGCCCTATATTTTTTAGCAAGCATGTTCTTGTGCATCAACTCGTCTACTCAACAAGTCGTTTTTATATTTACTTATAGTATTATCTTTGTAAAAGTGATATTTGGAGCTCATACTTGGAATATATTGTGACATAAAACAGCATTTACATAAAGAGCAAAACATGTCTTGGTGATTGATACAGAAGTTACTTTGGTAGCTATGGTGATACCCAAGATTTCAGGGTAAAATTTTCGCAGTGCTAATGTAATTCTTATTATAATATTCTTATTCTTATCTAAATATAATGTATTTGTCCCCTAATAAGTATGAGCTATATAAATGTTAACATTTTGTCTTTTAAAAAATACTAACAGATTTATATATTTTATGTTATAATCAAATACCATTTTTCGTAATGTATTCCGATTAAATGCACGTCTTTGTGGAGTGCCTGGAGATGAATGATCCCATTCGCCTGCCAAGGGTCATTGTGTCTAAGGTGGTCGGGGTGCGGATTGCGTGCATTAGTCGTTGCTGGGCTGGACAAACATTATAGCTTGTCCAACCTAGCAGCGGCCGATGTGTGCAGTCCGCGTTCTGACTATTGAAGTGCAGTGTCCCTCGGCGGGCGAGTGTTAAAGCTTGTTGGTATTTCCTTTTGACTGGATTTCAATGCATTGCAGGGTAACCTATTGGTATCTCATATTATTATGTTAATGTTCTTTGGAAATTTTTTTTATTGCAGTTCATGTTCATTTCAGTTTTTAACTGCCAGACACGAAGATTTTAATAAGATCAATTTATCTATCTATCTATCATATTGATAAGGATCTTTTTTTTAATTATTGTAAACTACAAGTAAACCTTGATTATTCTTCTTTATACATGTACATACAGTATACATTTCTGAGCTTCTGAGCTTCCAAAACCATTTGTTAATTTTATTAATTTTTGTTTTAAATCACAAGTTTATTGACTATTAGAAGTTGTGAGCTATTGTTTTACTTGCTGGACAAGCCAACAATCTTGAAGAATTTTATTCTTAGATATTTTATAGTTTGGTAAATAGAATAGAAACACTGGATACTGGGTGATTCCATGCAGTGTCCACATACATGTACATGTATTTATGTGTTTTATTTCTGGTTTTAACACTAGACTTGCCAATACATTGAATGTTGTTTTACCCAAGCCTACTCTTGAACGCTTTAAGATTGTTTTAGATACGCTGGTGGTAAAATCTGGAATAGTTTACCTTTTGCTCTTCAAAATGCTTAATCTATTGATGTCTTTAAACGTATGTTCAAGGACAATTTGTTTAATCCTGTGTGATACAATGCCTACCATACTACTCTCGACATAGCTTATTTCTCTCTCTCCCTCCCTACCAATTTCCTAATATATCTCTTCTCCTCTTCTAATCTTTTTGGTGATATTTTAATGCCTTTTAAGTGATTTGATGTTTTTCCGCTGTTAATTGGAATTATTAGATTGTCCCCTTTTTTGCTTGTTACTACTTTTAATGTGTAGTATTCTTATATTTGCCATATTATTATTATATATTAGTTTTATACTGTTTTTACCTTGTAAGTGTAAGCAATGTTTGCATAACGATTAACATTTTTTGTGTGGATATTTTGTAGGATAAACCATTTCACCTCCAAGAAATATGAATTTAATGCTGCAGAATCTTGAAAACAAACATTATATGCCAATCAGTAAATATTGACTTTATATTGTATTTATCTTTATTGTGGTAAGAATTTTGGAATAAATAATAAAAAACTAAAAAACTAAAAATAGAATAATTGTTGTGTATGCAGTAACAATTGGGAATAACATCCCGTTAAATACTTCAATACACACCTATCAATGGGAATATGGGATATCTGTGAACTTGTACTTACAATGGTTTTGTGAAATGCTGCCCTGTACACGGGTATATATACACACCAGACGAATGAGAACCAAGGAGCATACCAACATTTTCACTTTCAAAACTATTTATTGATTTCAGTGCTTGTGATAAGCATAATTAGCTCAGAATATCAAAGCTGCAAAATAAGCTAAACATGTTTGTTCCATATCATATTTTGACAACAGATTAAGTGCATACATATCTCAACACCTAAAGAATACATGTATGAATGTATAGTTGTTGCACTATTTTCAAATTAGAGGGGTACTATTGTTGATTACAATTTAAAAACTTCACTAGAAGGTCTGCAGAAAACTTCTCAAAGGGGAAAAGGAGAAATTAAAGAAGACATGTATGGAGGGTGTGATTTAGTGGAGAGTGGGGGAAAGAAAGACAGAAAGAGAGACAAGAGAAAGAGAGATAAGAGAAGAGAGATAAGAGAAGAGAGAGAGAGAGAGAAAGGACTGCAATATAAGTACAATATGCAGGTACAGGTACATGGCAGGAGATCCATAAGAAATAATTTGAAGATATTCAATTAAAATAATTAAAATAGGAACAACTATAATTCAGACATATGGGGGAAATAGAGAGAGAGGGATGTGAGAAAACACGAAGCTTGAAGTACAGATGAGCACAATAATGCTCCGTAATCACAACATGTATAATTCAGGGTAAGGCAGAGCACGAGGAAGGAAGTTTGTGAAAATGGTGCATAGGATGTATATACATGTATATTGGCATGGAGGAAATGAGAATTTAGTTACGTTGCGGCTAATAAATGTTGATTTCTCCTTATGTACATACCATTAAGAAACGGCATGAATGCACATGTATTTGATCATTTCAAGTGCATGTACAGTACCTACATGGCATTTTAATGAAGTGGTGCGTATTATTCATGGCAAAGATTTGTGAATGCAGGCTGATAATTGTTTCACAACAAAATGGCAGGTACTATATTTGTTTCACATCTTTTTAAAACTTTGCAAAATGCTTGCATAAAATGTATGAAAGTTTTTCATTTAACACTGTACAATTACTATGGGTGTTAACACGTATTGTACACTGATGTAAATACAGGACTATAACCTTTCATAATAATGTTGTAATAATGTAAATCGAGTGATAAAAAATCACCCAACCTGTCCGTCCTTCACCAATGAATATTTCTCAACCAAATCATATTTACACAAATTACAAACACTAACAAAGCAAAATCTTTTCATTGAAAGTGAAAACCTGGGTGGTGTTAATCATTCCAAATAAGATGTTTCATCAGCAAATCAAAAATGGCTGATATTGCCCAATTTGCAATCACAGAATAAGTTCCCATTACCACTTTAGGTACCATGCTTCAGCTTAAATGAAGTGCAATTGAAGAAAGGAAACTAAATCAAAATATCCATGGTAACTGGGGTGGAGTATAGAGAGCCAACAATGGTAGCTCATTGTAGCTACGGTAACCTGCCACCCAGATTTTCACCTTTGTAAAAGTGTCTTTCTTTCTAGCAAACACAACTGAGTATGTACACTAGCCTCACTTTTATGAATATAACACAGAGCACAGCTCCTGTGACTACGTCTAAGCAAAATATACACACATATATATTACAACATGGGTGCGGTGTACAACCCCCATTTTATGAAGAAATGCTGCAGTGTGAAATGACCCACAAAACAGCACTCTTCAGTCTGGTCATGTACTGTTATCATAACTAATTGCAATTATTTACAACAATAGTTGTCAGTAATTATTTCTATGCTATGTTTGGTCTACATGTCATTTGCCTCTTTGCAACTTTGGCACCTATAATTTAACAAGACTTTCTCTATCTAATGTTACTAATACTATATTATGTCAACAAGAAAAATAAATAAATAAACAATTTACATATAAAGTAAATTCCTTAGTGAAACGAACAAAACCATTACAACAAAAAAGACCTTAATAGAATGGCTAAAGAAAAATAGACGATTCGAAAGAGGTACATTTGTGTTATTTTTTGCAATGAAATACAATTTAAGATTCATTCATCTGTTACACTGTGCAATATTTATCTGACGTTTCTAAAAAAAAATTCTTTACATATTAATAATGCACATGAAACATACAATAATAAAGCCTACATTGTAAGCCTCTTTGTCTAAACTCTACTAAAGGAATGTTCTAACCAAAGATTCAGCTACTATAAACACACTGGTTTTCTCATTGCCCCATTCCTACAATGTTTCAGAAAGGATGCAGTACATAGAAGTACAGGCCCCTTGAATAAATCCACACACAAGGAGAGTTATATATTACACATTTGGCAAAATGAATGTACCCTTTAAACAAAGAATCAAACATGCTTGAGCAATGACCTGTATATAAAGACCGCCCTTTCTTTTGTTTCCTTTGAGCAATAATACTCTAATAGGGAGCAGGATGAAAGGAAACCTTTATGTACAGAACACTGTCTGAAAGAACCATTCAATGTTTCCTTGAGTAACTCTTATCAGACATACAGACTTGAACGTAATGAATTTCCTTAGGATTCTAATGGAGAAGGTCACATTTTTAGCACCAGACAAACTCGCAAATAATACTACTAAAACAAAACAGCCTAAAGGTATTTTGAGCACTGAGTAAATAATCAAATATTGAGCTACATACAACTGACCGAGTACACAAATTGGAAGAAGGTATCAAGAGCATTTCCAAGAAGATCCCTGAGTAGCGTGGATCATCTCGACCCGATGCTGTGCAATGCTGTGATGGAAATGCACTTGAGAATTCCAGCAAAAAATCGCAGCTATCATCACCTGATGAATATTTCAGTACAAACAAAATGGGTGTAAAACTGAGTATAAACACACAAAACCAAGCTGAGTTACTTATTCAATACTACACAACTTAAAGGTAAAGGTGAACATAGGGGGTTCTACAAGGTTTACAAAATACCAGTATTTCAACTCTGAAATTTGAAAGACTGTCCCTGAGTTGGTGTGAGATCTTCTCGATTTCGACACCATTGCAGTTAATCAGCTTATAATCTTTAGATAACAGATATGACATTGCAACTCCCTGTCAACAAACACAAGGTCACTCAACGTATGTATGGAATCTGAAACTGAGAAATAATGTGGTTATTATCTACTGAATACTACACAACTTTAAAAGTAAATGGTGATCATGGTTCTACAAGGTTTATAACATATTTCAACTAAACACTTGACAGATTGTCCCTGAGTTGGTGTGATATCTTCTCGATTTCGACACCATTGCAGTTGATCAGCTAATAATTTTAAGGTAACAGATAAATATACCATATGGCATTGCAACTCTGTCAATAAACACAAGGTCACTTTAACGTACTGGTATGGAATCTAAGACTGAGGAATAATGAGGGTATTAACATTTGTTTGTACCGGTAATGTCATAATACATTATTGGTACAAGGTTTTGACACATGGTGCGTGAATAATGAATACAAACCAAACATATTTCAACTTGTCAAGGTATCTAATCTGGTCTGTGTCCCTGGGAGTCAAAATATGTGGATAACAAAATCATATCTTGGTCACATATTTTTAGGATACATATACTGGTACTGTTATATTGAAACATATGTTTTCAAGGTATCTACTGTAAATTGGTCTGGGAAACAAAATATGTGGATCACAATGTATCTTCCACATTTTCATAGGATATCTACTACAATATCAAAACACATAATTTCAAGGCATCTAAAATGGTCTCAGAAACAAGTATGTGGATAATACGTGGATTTTTCAATATATTTAAGTATATAATATTAGAGCATTTGAATTTTACAATGTACCAAATAGCAGAGCCTAAATGAGATAATTGCTCAGATGAAGAGGACCAGGGTTTATTACAAACACAACCACATAGTAACAAAAGAAGTCCATTATAATAATGATGCAACACATTTCAGTTTACAGTGAATATCAATACACCATTGCCCACGAGGTAATTTTACAGCACACTTAATCTACATACCAAGGTACACGTAACTATTCTGTGCACAAATCATATAAACATTTAAGTTCACCGACATATTCTCACACCGGAAGCTCTGGATGATTTCTCATCTATCTCACTGAAAGTTAATCAAACTATGCTCTCAAAAATATGTATAATATATATATTGTACCCACACAATGTTTAATGATACATGTGGTGTTTTGGCAAAACCTTAAGAGAAAAAAATACATTGAACCCTTCCAGATCTTAGAAAAAAATACAACTTACATCTAATCTTTTTGAAGACATATTCATCTAACTCCCTTTATACACATGTGCCTGGGGGTAGAAGTATTTCCTACTTCCATATACAGAACAATTATCCCAAAATACATTCATTATTTGCCTCATTAAACTGCATATTGTTTCCACGCATGTAAACACTGGCTGTTCCTACAAACACACGATTTGTGGAAATAACCTAAACGGAATACTTATCATATCATTGTCCAAGTACTAATATTTCACAACCTCAATTATGTTTGGAAATAAGGTTCTGCCATGCATAGATCTAATTCAGTAAAAGCAAATTTCCAAAATTGAAGACATGCATCAACGATTCCCCCTTTTTGTTGTAAGTTTTCATTTACCACGCACAAACATGAACATACATGAATTCATGGCACAGCGATGTACCGCCCATTTTCAAACAATATTTTTGTTGGAGGAGCATTGTGTACAGTTTTTTGAAGAACATTTTTAAAAGATTGAGCATTGGTCTCTGTGTGATATTCTAATAGAAAGACTATAAACCTGTACTGACTTGTCAGTGAAAGGGTCTTTGTTAAACAATGTCACACAACTGAACATTGTTGAACTACATACACTCATGAATACACAAATTGGAGGCATTTTGGTGAACAGTTATAGATTTGTAGACATTCATTAACAGTAATTGGAACAAATCAATATAGGACATATTTGACAAACAACATTCACACAGATATATACTGTGACTAATCATAAGCCCTGGTTATTTTAATGTTAAATGTGACAGTGGTTATACATTTGTCACATAAACTTGCAATACCTCTTTGGCTTAATCAGCTGCTTTGAGTCTATGCATTCACATCATGAGTACTTCAAAGTAGCATAAAAATATAAAACTCTTATTTATTAAGGCAATAAATCTCTGTTGAATAACATACACCGTTGATTACGAAAGCACATTGATACGTTAATACCTCTTTTTTAGTGTCTTATACACACATAACTTGTATTGCTTTGATGGCAACAACTATAATAATACCCTTGTGGAATCTATTATTTCTGAACTGCTCTCTTTGGTATACACAGTGATTATGTATCTTTACATGAAGTCACAGATATAATGATGTTGAGGAGAGGAAAGCAGTGGGAATTTAGTGGCTACCCGGGCCATAGTATAAGATATGTGCAAGGTTATATTGTGCTAGCTACTAGACAACATAATAGAACGATAGTTGAAGCTAAAACTCTAATTATATAATGACCAATAACGGAGCAGGTGAATTCAACATGTGTAGCAAGTGTGAAGGGTACAGTAATGAGATAACAATAATGGAAATGTGGTTGAATATTACACAGGGTACTTCCATCGTGAACAAATGCCACACATTTTCTACTACACTTTATATTATCTAATCAGTACCACCTAAAACAATATTCCCACGACATGTATATGACTACACAACAAACAAATGTGTATTTTTCTTTATCACCAGAGGAAAGCTTGTTCTTTAGATCAATTAAAACTTCCCACAAGTATCTTAACCTGTGACTATGTACCAGCCACGAGATCACAGGATTAATACTGAGCAAAAATATGGCAAGTATTCCTATTAATATACTGAAAGGTATTGAATACTTCAATATATTATTTTAATTGACAGGGAAGGATTCAATCAGATCCGTGTAAGGATTTGATGTCTGTCCACTACAACACTACAAGTAAAATGGCATCTTCAATGTTGCACTTATAAACCTACAATATGGAAGAATTGAATCCAACAGACTTGCTCTGTTCAAGATACATACAGGGAATACAAGCAATGAAACGCTGGAAATTAATGATTGTCCAACATATGATTTGTACAGGTTGCATAGCAGTTGTTCCTTCTTCAAAAAGGATACAGGATAGACACAGTTCTAAGGAGAATTACAAGCTAGAATTCTCAAAAATATTCATGGTTAAATCTTTAAAAGTAGTTGGATTACAAAATGAAGCTGTTCTTGAATTAAGTGCCTTCTACACTTGGACACATCATCTAGACTACACATGATTACTGTCACTGTAAACACATCATTAATTGGCACTGGTGGAAAAAAAAGGGGGAAAAAAAGAAGAAGCAATCACAAGTATCTACACGAGTTGTTTTTATAATTACTGGAAAAGCACACTCAGGATACTGTTAATAATTGCAGAAATAGTACAACGATTTGGGAGATTCAAGCGGTGTACATACATCTGTTTATGTACACAACTGACCAACTTCCAGCAGAGGGCAGCCATTTTGTATGGCTCTCCATACCACAATTCACTGGTATAAAATGCTGATTTCTTTTGTTGTTTCCTTTTTGGGATGTTATCTTATCTTGATAAGACCAGTGCCGTCTAAATAAAGAGTTCCCATCGATTCAAATCAATTGCAACTTACTTGATATCAATCACAACTGTGTACTAAAGACATAGAAGTTGAGAAGTTTGCGATCGACTGGAAGACTTACGATTAATCCTAATCAATTGTAACTCTTTATAAGACAAGGTCTAGCATTCCACTTGACGTGACTGTTGACCTTTGGTATGTGAACTTTACTCTGAACCAATCATCTTCACTTGAACCTAACATTACCATACACTGTACTTTACTAGGAACACGCTTGGTCCCACACTATCAAACATACCAGACAAGCACTAACTGCTTAACTCCTTGTCTGGAAGAAGGCTCTTAGAACTATATATTGTCAATGGCAATAACAGCCTTCTTGCAGAGAGTCAACAATTTCTTGTCTTCGGATCTCTACCAACGTCATCTTTGGTGGAAATAAAACCATAAAAATATTCCTTTTGTCTAAAAATATAAAATTCTTCTGATCTATAGCTTGACCTGTGTAGCACTACACAAATCCTACTGATGGTACGTTCTCATGAGTGCTAAAAGCCTTTCTCCATGTGGTCACATGGCTATTCATACTACATGTACGTTTCTGCACAAAAGCAAGTATGGACATGACTGTGCTATGTGAACACGAGCCACTGTCACAAAACTCTTTCAATCGAGACTGTGTTTTTGAAACACGAGCCATCCCTGGCAAGAAGACATTCTGTGACTACACTATCTGGGTGTGAGTCACTGTCTCACCTGCCTTGCCGAGCCTTATGCTCACTTGTGTTCTGGTTTGCAAGTGTGCTTTCTGCACCAATTTACAACCACAAAACACAAAGTATGACTGACCATGTTTTGGAGACATGTGTCAGGTTGCCGTGACAACATTTTTTATTGGTGACTATGCTTTGTGAACATGAGTCACAATCTGAATGCTTGTTGAAACGTTGGCTTGTACTATCTGCTATCCAGTCTGCCGCTATGCACTTAGCATGAGACAACAAACATGGGGTAAGAGATGGTCCAAGCTGGCTCAAACCGATCACTCCGAGCTTGGATGTACAAATCGGATCTCTCCATTTTCCTTCCAGCCTTTGAAGACGTCTTGCTCTGCGCCGAGAGGATGACCACCGACCTCTAGGTTGTCATGGTAACTGAATAGTGAGCAGGCGGTGAGCATGGGGTCCTTGTAGTATAAAGATGCTACATCGTTTCTTGGGTTTTCACTGCAAGATGAAGAGTCAAGAAGTAGTGTTATACATAAATGAGTGATGGAATGACATTATTTCCAAATTACATATTCCTCATCTTCTAAAACTACAGTAAGCAGGTGATCTTTCTACCAATATTGAGGTAATTGCCAAACTTTCTCTGTGCTTTCTACTTCAGTGTGATATTTGACGCATTGTAGGGTACAGATCAAATACCATTCACATCAAACCCTTGTTAAATCAATACTTCATGTGTAAATAATCAACTGCAACAAACATTATTTACTACTCAATGTTGGATATCCACACATCAGCAACAAAAACAATGTTTGCTTTAACACCACCTTATCATGTATCTGTAAGCGTGTGTTATTCTTCGTGATCATTCTTACTGATCAGGCCAGGTATTGTTACCAACCCAAGATGTATCTAGAGCTAGTCATGTATCTCACCTGCAGAAATTCTTGGGGAGCATTCCATAGACTGTGATAGATGAACACGTGTCCTTCATAGCCATCAAAGTGTACATGTCGGTAGAGAACTCTGCGCTGGATGCATGCCTGATGCAGGAATGCAAGGAAGATGACAATATGACAGATGTTGTTTAATTGTACAATTGTAAATGTAAATGTATCACAAGTGATTATGATTTTGTTGGGTCTTTTCCAGAAACCTGCTTTCCCTGACTTTACTACATCCTGTCATAGATATAACATGTTTTCTAAACCTATATTTTGCACAACACCACAATCTGAAGGCACAAAACTTCAAATATACTTCCAGAGTGAAACTCCTATAATAAAGGTTACTGCAGTAAAGGTTAAGATTAATATATCCTTTAATGGGAAATCATTATATTCAAGTCATTGGAACATATATAAAGGCATTTTAAGTATTGATGCTATATTTCAGTTTCATAGTTACAGGTGAATATAGATAAGAGAAAGAACAGCCCTGGTAACTTTGTACAAGACTCCATGTCTCACCTTGAGGTTCCTGTATGTTTGAGAAGCTCAAAGTCAGCCCTGTCCTCTAGACCCCGTCCAGCATGATACATCTCCACATCAGGCTGGGATGCCTTGATACGCCACAGGTATTTCTGGAATTGGTTGCTAGAGTAAACATGCTCCGGCCCATGGAAGATGAGATGGGTGGCGCTGGGCTTGAGGGCGAGCAGGGTGTCTGCTTGGAAAGCCACATCAG
Organism: Strongylocentrotus purpuratus; assembly: GCF_000002235.5. Classification (NCBI taxonomy): domain Eukaryota; kingdom Metazoa; phylum Echinodermata; class Echinoidea; order Camarodonta; family Strongylocentrotidae; genus Strongylocentrotus; species Strongylocentrotus purpuratus. Next base: position 5,778,534 of record NW_022145599.1, on the reverse strand, counting down.
AGAGGCTATGATAAAATAATGGAAAAGGAAGACACAAAGGTTAGATAAGATACATAATAGTGGAGGGATGTAAGGGACATACGGGAGAAGAGGTGGAGAGAGGGTGAGAGAATGGATAAAGAACAGGGAGAGATAGATGAAGGTGAAAAAGAGAAGAGATAGAGAGATAGATGGGAAAGGAAGGGGAGGGGAAGAGAGAGAGAGAGAGACAGGGGGGGGGGGGGGAAGAATGCTCTAGAACAACGTCGATCTGGCGCTGCTCAGTGGCTGCCGGGATAAATAAAGTTTGGAGTGGACTTTAAAAAAGATTATTATTATTATTATTATGTGATTTCCATATCTAGCTAAATTCTCTAATAGTACAACATTTAAGCTAGAGAAAATCCAGTCAACAAATATAGATTTATTCCTTTCAAAGTTTAGATGGATAATAACTAAAAGAGCATATTGGTTAATACACCCTTACTTAATCAGCATTCAAAATAATCAAAGTAGAGCATCTATTATATATGCTATGTGCAAGCTTATAAGAATACAATTTGAAGAATTTGATCCAGAGGACTGACCCTGACGCGGTCCTCGTTACAACGAATCTTACCTGGAATATGAGACAACCCTGACGGTGGTCCTTCTCCCTACATCTCTCTCATATCCCACGGTAGGTGCATCATCCATTCTGAACACACAGTCCGCTTGGTCTATCTCCTTCCCTAATGAACTCTGTCTCATTAGGCCTATGTTCAAAGTAAAAACAATACAGAAGAGTGTCAATGGAGTGAGAAAATTAAAATATTATGAAGTTATCCACTTTCCGAACTCCACTAAAAACATACCTATTTCAGATTGCTTACAATTAGTCACTGCTTTTTTTGTCTTTCCCAGTCTCATCAGCGCCTTTGATTAGGCAACTGCATTGTAGATATTGGCGCTTTATAAATATCTGGATTGGATTGGAATGCTCAGTCTAAATGTATAAAAATATACAATTTTTAAATCATTTTTTCTTATATGATGGATACAGTGACTATGCCCAATAAAACTATCACCTAACTTACCAATATTTCATAACAAATAATACTTTAAAGGTTTAACATAAACAGATAGGAGAGGAAGTTGTGCAGGTCAGTGTGTACATGTAAGGTGGAGCTGGGTATTCTAAAAGCATTGTCCCAAGGTCTCACAACAATAGGTGATCATTTACGTTTAATCAGAGCGTGAGTTGACAATTCAGATTTGACCTGCCGTACAATAAAGGACCCAGGGCCTTTTGTTGGTCCTTTTTGTGTTGCCCAATTTCATATTAAACAACTACAGGAAACAATCTGGTCAGATAGATGACCAGCTCTTACAAATCACATGCTTAGGTCAAGGACGTTTGTGATTTTCTATTTCATACAGCTTGAATAATTTGGTAAGTGGTCAGAAGAAAAGCGAACCAATATATGAAAACAATCTCAATTCTAAAGGAAAGAATACATTTCAATATTACACAAGCACAGGTCATTTTCTGTTAACAGAAAGAGGTGTGTTCGCTTGGGTGAACAGGGAGTACAAGTACAAGATAGTACCCATCATTATGGTTAAGATAAAAAAAGAAAATGAATTATGTATCCATGCCAAAAACTCTAAAGTGCAACCTAACTCCCTTGATTCCTTACCTGAGTTTGCTACAAAAGAGCACGATCCACACTGAAGGTCAAGCTGATGTTCTTCACTGGTCATTAGAGGGACATAGTCTTTAGTATCTACTGATGACTGGACATCACGTCTAAATCTCTCAATGGCGGATGTGCGGGCTTGAAGTCTATGCCTTCCTAGGAGTCGTCTCTTATCGTAGCGAGCCTAAAATAAAAAAGCACAATCAGAATATAACGCGTGTCACAATATTGAGACCCATAAAATTTGTGTCATGGTAATAAAGACAAGTGGTTAATATCATGTTACTAACAAGCATGTAGAAAGACTAAATTGCCGGAGAAAATTTTTACCCTTTTCCTTTCAAGAAAAATATATCCAATCACTGTCCTGTTTGGTTCTCATATCACATTTTCTTGTTTTCCTTCTTTGTTGTTTCGTTCCTGGATATCAAATTTTGTTTTACATGCTTGGTGGGGATTTAAAATTTGATCATCCCAAAAAAAATGGTTCAAACTGTAGTATGACTATTAAATGTTGTAAGGATTGATTTCCATATTCCACAGAGAACAAAGCCTCCATGAAAATAAAAATATTACAGTCATTGAAAATATGTTATAAAATGTAGTCACATATCCTTGAGTACAAATTGTCCATTAGTTGTTGAATTTATACTGGTACAATAAATTATAAAAGTATACAGCACCCTCAACGTGCTTGTTAATTGTGGTTTGACCACATGCTTTCACTTTGTTCTGTACTCACCTTCAAATCAATGGGCATGGCAGGCAGCTCATGTTGGATATAATTAGGGCCGATGACCTTTTTCTCAGTGGGATAGCGTCTCTGTAACCTGACCCTGTGAGGGAGCCTTGCACCAGAGCCAGAGTTGAGGTCAAGAAAGGCAAAGGGAATGCAGCAACAAACAAGCAACGATACCACTGTTACCCTTGCTGACTGGCGGGAGATTATATCCGGCATGACTGTGAAGGAACCGCAGCATGTACATGTATCTGATGAAAAGAAAATGAGATGAATAATGAGATGAGGTTTAATCAAATTTCATTAGAATTTGAGATGTTCCTAAGACACAGAAAGGAGGAGAGGCAGAAACTGAAGACTGTCTAGAGAGCACGTGCAGACCACGTGTAGGCCGTTTCATGACTTCATCAATACCTCCACGTACTAAACCCAATTAGTCAATACAAAATACATGTATTGTACCTTTATCGCTTTAACTGTTAAGAATGAAAATCTCAAGCGGTTTGAAAAACCACGTGCTTTCACAAGATAATTGAGCATTTCCTCCAATCTCAAACAAAGAGTGCAAGATTCCCTTTTCAAGTTGGAGAATGATAGTGCGGTGTAAAGAACAAACTACTCGGGACCAAGAAAATTTCCTTATTGTAATAAGATCTTGTTAGGAACAAAGGGTACAAAGGGAACTTAACAAGTTGCACTGTATAACAGTGTTCTCCCCTCAAGTGTGAAATGTGGATATTGTACAAATGCATGAGTTTTTTTTCAATTACCGGTATCTTTTCTTTTTGTGCAGTCTCTCCCCTCAAGTGTGAAATGTGGATATTGTAAAAATGCATGAGTTCTTTTCAATTATCTTTCCTTTTTGTGCAGTTTATCAAAAATTGTCTGCACTATCCACTAATAAATTTATGACTGAAAATTGTACTGAAAACAACCCCTCGTTTCTTATAATTCCATTCAAATTTTAAATATGTAAGGAGTGAAAACATATCAAATGCTTTGAAAAACCAATAGGCCATAGCTCAAAAAGGAAAGCCATTATTTAAATCATATATTTTTTACAACCCAGATGACTTGATGTTCAACAGCACACACTTCGAACAGATGCTGTGACTGAGCCAGAGCGGAAAAGTAATTTGATGACTAAAACTATGATATGGGTACAGGTGTAGAAAGAGAATGCTCCCATCAACAGACTCTCATGCCATGACCACATGGTTACTGTATGATGATAGATCAGCAGAAACAAAGCTGATGGTTTGAGCCAGGTAGGCAGTACTAGGCATACAAGAAATTTGCTCGAGATATTTTGCTCAGTGTTCGCCTATACATGTAGTGAAAGTCTTCGGGCTGGTGAAGGCGGACCGGACAAATACTGTAGCGGGCTATTTTGCAAACTAGCCCAAGATATCTTGGAAAGATTTCCCGAGCAAATAGCCCGCTATTTCGTGATCGGGCTAATTTCCAGAACCAGAAATAGCGGGCTATCTGTCCAACTCGAGCTAATGAAGACAGGCCTTATGGGTATTAAAGTAGTAAGACTGGGAGATTACAGCAAGGGTTCACTCAGCTCACATTCACACCCTCTCGCCTTTAAATTGATCCCTGGATCCTAATCCAATCATGCAGTCTTACTACACTGGCAATGATTCAGTTCTCTCACTGTGTCACCCAACCAAAAAATTACTTTTTTTTTTACGAGGGCTCTTTTCAGATTTTCCCTTAAAAAAATAGCCCCCTTAATTATTTTGCGGTGGCTATTTTGGAGCTCAGGGGGGCTTTTTTTTTTAAAGGTTGTATTTTTTTTAAACGCGGTTTTACCTAATTAAATTCCAAGCAAAGGCAAATATAGATACAATTGTAGCGTACATATGTCATGTAGAGTATTGCAGACATTCAGATACCCATGATTTATTCACTTTGTGTTAAACGTGTGGCTTTATGATTTACATACATGTAACTAAAACTTGTCAAAAGGAGTGTTTTGTTTAACTGTTCGTTTTTCATATCCTAAGAAAATATTATCACTGACACGCGGGCTAGGAATTAATTTTTTTATGGGGGCTACTTTTCCCCATTGCCTAAAAAAAACCAAGGGGCTACTTCCTTCAAGCCATATTGTAAGCTGTAACAATAAGTTGTGTTTTTCCTTAGCCATCATACTACTAGCAACCAAATTGGTAGGTAATATGTTATTTAGTCTTTTTTTCTGTCCCAAATTTAATAGTTATCATGGACAATGCAATCCCATTAAAAAAAAATGTAGACCAACTCCCTTTAAAATTGTGTTATTTAGACCATTTATAACCATTAAATGTGAGTAAATATTTTTACTGTTGTCCCACATACCGATGTAGGGTCTATTTGTTATGCCGAAACATGCAAAATCATGGCCTTATTTTTTTTTATAGACTCTAATTCTAAAGGCCAAGCCAAAGCTAGTTTCATTTCGTAGACAGAAATTGATGTCATCATCACTCATGACAATTGGCCTGGCATCGATCGTATATAAATAATTTAATTTAATTAAACAGTTGTAAGAAAGATTCTGAGGAGTAGGAACATCCTTTATATATTTATTTACGGTTTTTTTATAACAAAATTCAATTTCTGTGTACGAAACTTGTTTTATACCGATTTTACAGGAAAAAATCCGGCATTGATTTTGCACGTTTCGTTATTACAAATATATCAGTATGTGGGACAACAGTAAAAATATACTCGCATTTAATAGTTTTAACTTATAAATAACACAATTTTAGACGGAATAACATTTTTTTTAATGGGATTGCATTGTCCATGATAAAAATTAGGGCCAGAAAAAAGACTAAATAAACATATTACGTACCAATTAATGAATTTGGTCGCTAGCAGTTGAGCTCTCGTCACTCGCAAATACTTATTTGCTTCATACAAGGAGCGTGCGGACGCGCGCTGGAGCTGAGCTAGTACGTTTCTGTGTATTGTGAACTTGTGCGAACTGCGTATGCATTCATGCTGTGCACGAAACTACATCGGGGCCGGTGGCCTGTCCGGCCGCCGGGAGCTTAGGCGCAGGCAGGCGGATACCGCTGTAGATCTAGCTACAGTAGGTACGACCGCCGATCCGCTGCAACTCACAAAACTTTTAAAATGTTGATGGAAGTTTCTAGTTTTGGAGTTGGTAGTTGGAACGGAGATTTCACTCAGACCCATCAATAAATTGGTTTATTAATTCATAGGGAATATCAATTTATGGCGGGGGCGATTTTTCATGATATATTGATTTTTTTTCGCCCTCGTCTTGATTTTTACCGTGGCGATTTCAGAGGTTTAGGGGGCGAATCGCCCGTCGCCACCGTGTATTTTTTTCGTTGGTGTCACCTCGTGTTCAGAGCACTTCCTCAACGGATAGCATACGAAGAGCGGCACTAGAGGTCGGGGCGTGGCCGAGTCAAAGGATACGTCACACTTCATGCATATTCATTATACAGCGCGCGCGTAATACAAACGCGACATAATGCTAGTCATAATGCCAGTGCGGCATGCATGTACTTCTCAGATCCTCATTCGACCAAATACAATGAAAACGATTACCGGTGCTCTCAAATTTAGCCATATTTTGTCGTAAAATAATGTTCCGCTTGTGATTCATTCATTCATTCATTCATTCATTCATTTCGGTTTATTGTGTCAAAATTCAATGTTAAAACAGTCGGCGACTGATACAAACAAAGATTACAAAGTTCAAAGAAATAAAGAGAAATTACAAATAATCATGTACATCAATATGGAACGATCACATATTAGTTTAAGGAATAAATTAACAATGATGATAATGGTAACTTCAATATATTGCAAAGATTACAAAGTTCAATAAAGAGAAATTACAAATACATGTACATTAATATGGAAACGATCACATTAGTTCAAGGAATAAACTAACAATAATGATAATGAAAACTTCAGTATATTTCACATCATACATAAAACAAATCGAACTTACATGGATGAGTGGGTAAAAAAAAAGGTAACAAAGAGAGAATGGACAAAGCATTTCATTTCCTTTTCTCGTAATATTTAGATTTTGAGCCTTTACATTTTAAACACATTAACATAAATTGATAGGTAAAATGTGATGGTGATATTAATTGTGATGTGGGGACATTTTTAACATATTAATCGGATTTACATGTTTTAAAAATAAACAACTCTATACTAGTAAATATGAAGAAAGTTGGAAATTAAGAAATGAAAAGGGCACCTGTAGAAGATCTAAAGAATCACCTCAAGTTCCGCTCCTTTATTAATGTGTTCTTTATATCACAGACCCGACCGCCGCTAGTGCCGCTCATACGACCTCTAGTTCTGCCCCTTTATTAATATGTTCTTTATATCACAGACCCGACCGCTAGTGCCGCTCATACGACCTCTAGTTCTGCACCTTTATTAATGTGTTCTTTATATCACAGACCCGACCGCTAGTGCCGCTCATACGACCTCTAGTTCTGCTCCTTTATTTGTGTTCTTTATAATTATGACAGACCCGACCGCTAGTGCCGCTCATACGACCTCTAGTTCTGCTCCTTTATTAATGTGTTCTTTATATCACAGACCTGACCGCTAGTGCCGCTCATACGACCTCTAGCTCTAGTTCTGCACCTTTATTAATGTGTTCTTTATATCACAGACCCGACCGCTAGTGCCGCTCATACGACCTCTAGTTCTGCTCCTTTATTTGTGTTCTTTATAATTATGACAGACCCGACCGCTAGTGCCGCTCATACGACCTCTAGTTCTGCTCCTTTATTACTGTGTTCTTTATATCACAGACCTGACCGCTAGTGCCGCTCATACGACCTCTAGCTCTAGTTCTGCACCTTTATTAATGTGTTCTTTATATCACAGACCCGACCGCTAGTGCCGCTCATACGACCTCTAGTTCTGCTCCTTTATTAATGTGTTCTTTATAATTGTAGAGATATCTACATATGATCCTTGAGACAATGTGGTAATTTCATGGTTCTTTGTTTATTAACACTCAACTGAACTCCAATCATTTCCATACACCGGAATGTACAAAGTAGCAATAATAGTAGTAGTTTAGTAGGTAAAACAAAGTTTTCCTTCCTTGAATCCGTGCCCACATCATATCATATCTGTAGTTTCCATGTGACAAGCCTAGCTACGTTTGTACAACAATTCCAGTCAATCTACGGTATCCTCAAAACAAAAACTAAATTTGGCTTCTTATATCTTGATCCTTACATTCCTCCCCCCAGTTGCAGCTAGAGGATGCAACGATTAACATCTATTTAACCAAAACTTAATTGTCCACCACTGATGTAAATTAACAAAATACCAACTGTTATCTACATGTATTATCAAATGTTTACAACCATTTTCTTCATATTGTCTCATAACCTAGGTAAAATTAAATTCAAACACTTTCTATTAATATAATACCTAACTGTTTCCAAAACAAATCATAATCACAATGAGATGTAACACTTATCTCTCCATACTCTGCTGGCTTCTACTATCTAAATGCACAGAATACACTAAATTCTGCAAAATCGAGCTTAATCCCTGGATTACTATAAACATTCCTGTATCAACTCAACAAAAGCATCCAATACAAAATAATCATGAATCAATGATAACTTTAAATCAAAATATTTTCAATGTTTACTCATAGCTGTCAAACTTTTGTCAAACTTTTGTCAAAATGTAATACCTATGGTAATTAAATTATCAAAAACACCATTTTCGTTATAATTGCCTTTCAAAAAATAACTCTGGAAATAAACCAGTAATATGAAATCCAAACACAAGAATTGTTCTTCCAAAACAAGAATAATTAGTGGCTGTATTTACTACCTTTAACATTTTTCCTTTTGTTTTTACTTAAACATAAAACAATTTCTGAACACCTGCAATTGAACCGAACTGATGTACATGTACATCAACATAAAAGGAACATCGAAATAACGTAGATGCACATGTACTTTCAAACAATAGAAAAAAGGAAATATTTAGCATTGTGCATAATACCATCTTCATACATGTAATACTTACACTTCTGCTTGAACATTAACCTTGTTCTTTCTATTTGCATATATCAATCTGTCCGAAGTTTACCTGCATGACTGAAGTCACATTGTGGATTGACTACTAAGCACATGCAAATATCCTTGCCATTTGCACATAAAACTAAATAACATTCCTTACTACACTTAAACATGTTAATCCTCAATTTAAATATAACACAATCTGAACTTCCTTATAATGCTCTACACTGCAGAGTGCAGACACATATATTTAAATCTTTTCATTCATGTTAATGTTCTGAACATCTAATAAAATGAAATTTCTAACTTTCTATGTCAACAAATACACTGTTTTCAAAACACTTTCTCCCTTTAACCCTATTTGAGTTCTCTCTTTCTGGTATGTTTTATATTAACAAAATGTATCTGATTTTAACTCTGAGGCTAATTCAATCATTACCTTGAACAAATTTTTAACAAAATATTCTCTTTTAATTATTTGTGTACGGTACATGTATGTTCAATCATCCTCAATTTAAACATCCCAATTGTGATAACACAAAGAAATATTGAAACTCAACAAACTTACATATATACATGTACATGTACATGTATGAGTATAAAACATCAAATTTCAAAACAAACATTTAGTCATGAATAGCATTTCAAGAGTTCAACTTAAACAGTTTGAAAGTTCACTAGTTCCGTTCCAGTTCATGTTCATATCCTTTATCGTTCTTGCAAAGCATAAACAATATTCGGTGCTGACTTATCATAATTAAATGTCTTAAATTGACATCCTTTCATGGAAGCGTCCTCTCTTGAAATCGCGTAAAACTTTGCTCTCTTGCAATTCGCGTGTTGACAAAATCATCCTGTGTAAATTCGCGACTTGACATATGTTGATCCAATGCAAATTCGCGATAAAACATATGTTGATCCAATGCAAATTCGCGGTTAAAGATGTGTTGATCAGATCCAAATTCGCTATTAAACATGATTTGATCCTGTATTGGCTCATTATCACAAATGATTACCAATTATTAGCCAAAGGGCTATTAATATTTTACTTCTCACTTTAACACAAACACAAAATTTCACTGGCGCTCTGAATTCCACTTGTTCGCTTGATCCAAACACAAATTGCTTCATTTGCTTGATATCCTCCTCCAATAATGATTCAAAGCACATCCACTTAAAGGCACTTTCACATATTATACATGTAGATCCTATCATAAATTTGAGACAAACTCCATTCAAATTTCCTGCTCCAGTAGAATACACAACTTGGTTACTGGCCTTACTAGCGATGTTGTTGCAGTTTTCACTTTCGCTCTGCGGACGAACCCCTTGTTGTCTGGCATAACCTCTTGCACTCGGGCCATGGACCAGGAACATCTGTGCGCTGTTTCGTCTATGACGAGTACAATGTCCCCCACCTGAAGGTTACGACTTGGCTGCAGCCACTTTTGTCGGCGTTGTAGGGAAGGCAGGTATTCTCGCACCCACCTCTTCCAGAATAGGTCTGCCAAGTACTGCATCTGTTTCCACCGCTTCTTTGCGTAGATGTCCTTGTCGTCGAAGATCCCTGGAGGTAGCGTCGTTGAACCCTTCATAGTCAGCAAGCTGTTTGGTGAGATTACATCCAGATCATTTGGGTTGTCTGAACATCGGGTAAGAGGCCTACTATTTATGACGGCCTCCACTTCACACATAAATGTATGGAGCTGCTCCTCATTCTGGTAGGACTTTAGATACTGCTCTCTCATGACTGCACACAGTATTTTTCTGACTGTTCTAATTTGGCGTTCCCATACTCCCCCCTGATGGGAAGCAGCAGGAGGATTGAAATGCCATTTCATGCCATGGTTTGCATGAAAGTTGATCAGCTGGTCTTGATTCAGCTCCTTTAATGCCTGCTTCAGTTCCCTTTCAGCTCCTACTAAATTTGTACCATTATCCGAGAACATCTCTTTCATAGGTCCTCGGCGGCTGATGAAGCGACGAATAGCTTCAATACAGGAGCTTGTGTCTAGACTCGATGCAACTTCAATGTGCACCCCTCTGCAGGACAGGCATGTGAAGATTACGCCATATCTTTTCCTTATGCTTCTTCCACACTTTATTTCAAAAGGACCAAAATAGTCCATGCCAACTCTGGTGAACGCCGGCTCGTCACTCTGAACTCGACTTCTTGGAAGTTCTGCCATTTTCTGATGACCAGCCTTTCCTTGGTTCTTTCTACAAATGATGCATTTCCTTGCTATGTTTCGTGCTAAAACTCCAGCTCCTACCACCCAGAATTTCTGTCGTAATTCAGCTACCATGTGATTTTGTCCCTGATGACCAACTCTCCTATGGATGTATTGCATTAAAAGAGTGGTTACATGATGCTTCTTTGGTAGGATGTATTGATGTTTAGCACTGCTTGGAATCTGGGCATTCTGCAACCTTCCACCTACTTGAAGTAACCCATTGCTCAATTCTGGATCAAGGTTACTAAGGGTAGAGCGTTTTGGTACTCCTTTCTCTTCTCCGTGACCAGCCAGTCGTTTCATTTCCTCTGGGAATGATTCAATTTGCAATTGTTTAACAATTGCGACTTCGGCATCTTCAATGTCCTTATTTGTCAGGCTGAACATTTCACTGGAATTGCCATCTATTCCTTTCCCCTTTCCTTGTAGCATTTTCTTGAACTTCAATATCCAGGCAACTCCTCGTTTCAGCTTATCCCAATCAGAATAGTGCGACAGGAGTGCACTTATTGGATCCTCCTTGTTTATCATTGTGGCATGAATGTGAGTCTCATCCAAATCTCCTGACATAGTATCATCAGCTTTCTCCATTCTTGCTGGAGCTTTTACACCCTCAGATGGCCATATTTCTTCAGACCGCTTTAGGAATTCTGGGCCTTCAAACCATTCCTTCTTCTTGGTTAGTTCACTGGCATCCAATCCCCTGGATGCATGATCTGCCGGGTTTAACTTGGTAGGAATGTACTTCCACTGATTTGTCTCTGATCCATCTCGGATGATACTCAGTCTGTTTGTCACAAATACTGGATATCTGGCAGTTTCGTTGGCAATGTATTTCAGAACTGTTTGACTGTCCGTCCAAAATACTGTCTCATCCAACTCCATATTCATTTCCCTCTTGATCATACTGTCTTGCTTTACTGCGAGTGTTGCAGCAGTTAACTCCATCTTCACAATAGTGTGAGGCTTCAGTGGGGCAACCCTGGCTTTAGCTGTCAAAAATGCCACATGAACCTCTTCATTCTCATCTGTCTGTCTCAAGTAGGTCACAACACCATAGCCATCCATGCTAGCATCTGCAAAGTGGTGCAGCTGTCTGTTTGTTACTATACCAAAGTTCTTTGGTTTTAGACATCTTTCAGTCTTCACCTGGTCAAGATTTTGTAGCTCATTCATCCAATGTTCCCATTCCATTTTCTGCTTTTCAGGGATTGACTGGTCCCAGTCCAATTTAGCTTGGCACAATTCTTGCAGAATTATCTTAGCCTTCAGAACGAATGGTGCTGCTAGCCCGAAGGGATCATAGACTGAGCTCATTACTGATAGGATGTTTCGGCGAGTAGCCTTTCTTGACATTTCTTTCAATTTGAAGCCTAACTGGTCATTTTCTGGATCCCATCTCACACCAAGAGCTCGTTCAGTTGGAAGAACTTCCCTTTGTAAGTCCAAATCCTTCAATTCAACGGCATGTTCCTCCTTTGGAATGGAATCCAAGACCTCTCGTCTGTTGCTTGACCATTTGGTTAACTTGAAGCCTCCCTTGGACAACACTTGTCTTAATGATTCAGCTAGATCAATGCCTTCTTGGGGTGTTGATACTGACTTCAGAAAATCATCAACGTAAAAGTCTTTCTGTATGGCATCTAGGACTTCTTCCTTTGCACAACCTTCATTGTCCGTTGCTGTTCTTTTCAGGGCATAATTCGAACAACTGGGAGAAGATGTAGCCCCAAAAAGATGGACTAGCATTCTGTAGGCTACTGGCTCTTTGGTGATATCCCCCTCAGGCCACCACAAGTAACGCAGCATGTCGCATTGGTCTGGTGTAACTTTCACCTGATAGAACATAGACTGTATATCTGCCATTATAGCCACTTTCTCTTTCCTCCATCTGAGGAGAACACCAAGCAATCTGTTGGTTAGATCTGGTCCTTGTAGGAGTTCCTGATTAAGAGACTTTCCTTTGTAGCTGATAGGACAATTGAAGACTACTCTAATCTTTCCTGGCTTTTGGGGATGATACACCCCATGGTGAGGGATATACCATACCTTCCCATCATGTCTGTCCAAGTCTGCTTCTGGAACCTTCTCTGCATAGCCTTGCTTTTCCAGATCATTCATGAATGTGGTGTACTGTTCATGGATTTCCTTGTTCTTTGATAACTTCTGTCCTTGTCTTTCCAGAAATCTTTCAGCTTGGTCCTTGTTGTTAGGCATAGCCACATCTCTCTGCTTTAAGGGCAGATCTATCTGATAATGATTGTCTTTCTTAGTGATAGATTTCTCCATTATGTCCAAGAAAGTCTTGTCGTCAACTGACAGGCCCTCTCTGTGATCACTTAGTCTCTCTGTAAATTCCATATTGCAGAAGTCTTTGAATTTCCGTTCTAATTCCTCTTGTCTAGGAATGATGGAAACTTCTTCCTGTTTACAAAAACAGACTTTGTGAATATCTGCTTGCTCTTGAGCTTGTATACCATACACGAGCCAACCTAGCCTTGAGCGGATAGCATATGGTTCTTCGATGTCACCAGCTTTAATTTCTAGAGGCATCGATGCTGACGGAACGTTGGCTCCAATCATGAGAGTTACCCTTGAAATAGAGTTGCGGTTACTTATTTCGGGCAATTCTATGTCCTTCAGATGTTTCCATCGTTTCAGATCCTTTTGAGTTGGAGCATCTGAAACTGTCACTGGTATACCATCTTTGACATAGATGGGCGGAAGATTGATGAATTCCTTCTCCTTTACTCCTGCGATCTGCAGCTCATCTACAGTGACTTCTGTATCTATCACTTCTTCAAGATTCAATGTCTTGACTATTAGCTTGGTTTTCCTGGTTCTTGCATGCAGCCTTTGGGTAAGTTCTGTGTCACAGAAGACTGTTCCACATCCATTATCTATGAATGCATAAGTTGATATGCATCTGTCATTTCCTTTGTGCTTCACGATGACTGGAACTATCGTCATGCACGTCGATGTCTGGGGTTTTCCTCCAACACTTTTCTTCACATTGGTAGACCCTGAAGAGATCCTTCCAGCTTCACTTTGCACATCGGTAGATGTTGAAGCATCATTGGTGGTTTTCCTTGTATTTCCTTCTCCGTCTTTCATCCACCTGGGATCATGCATTAAAGTGTTGTGCATCCTGTCGCAGACATCACACTTGATCTTACTCTTGCATTCCTTTTTCAGATGTTTTGGTTTCAGGCATCGGAAGCAGAGGCCTTTCCTTTTACATTGCTCTGATCTTTCTTCAACTGTCAAGGCTTCAAATTTTCGGCACTCGTCAATAACATGCCTTGAGTTGGTGCCACAGAAAGTACAACTTGGTTCCCTCTTTTCCTTCTGCTCCCTATCCTGTTGTGTAGCTGTACCAAATGCCTTTGTGCTTCTTGATTTTTGTAGTTTTTCTTTCTCATCTTTATTGTAGGAAGCATTTTTCTCAGTCCTCTGATATCCCAATCCCTGTACCATGGGATCGTTAATGTTTCTTTCAGTCTGTATGACGAACTGTGCAAGGTCGTCCAGGGTGGGATTCCTATTGGCAATATCACGAGTCAGGCCTACTCGTGAGATCCACTTCTGTTGGAGATACAAGGGTAGTTTGCTTGCCAGAACTCTCAGAAAACTTGCACTATCCATGCCTCCTAAGTCCCCTGCTGCTCTAACATGTGAGCAATTATTGAGGTATATTGCGAATTTTCGCAATCCTTGCCTATCTCCTGATCGTATCTGCTCCCAGGCAATTGCCCTTTCCTTGTATGCATTTATTATGTTACTCTGCTTTCCATAGTCTCTGTGTAGCATGGACTTGGCAGTCTCATATGCCCTCTTACTTGGTTGTATGTGGGGGCATTCTCGAATAAGCTCATGCGCTTCTCCTCGTGTGTATTTTAGTAGAAGCTCTAGTCTTCTGAAAGGTTCATCAGTTCTCTTTTCAACCACATATTCAAAATTCCTTATAAAGGTAAGGTAATCAAGTGGATCCCCATTGAACGGCTCGAGATCTGGCGATGGTAGACTGTTTTCTGCAGTGAATCTAATCATCTCCCTAAGCATCTGTTTGGTGGCTCCTTCTTCATTGCTCACAGGTTCCTTGCGAAAGGCTTGTTCTTGTTCTTGTCTACGACCACCGACAAAATCACCTCTAACTCGTTCTTGTCCACGATCACGGAAAGAGTCACCTCTAACTTGATCTCGTTCTTGTCCATGATCACCGACAAAATCATCTCTAACTCGTTCTCGTTCTTGTCCACGATCACGGAAAGAGTCACCTCTAACTTGATCTCGTTCTTGTCCATGATCACCGACAAAATCATCTCTAACTCGTTCTCGTTCTTGTCCACGATCACGGAAAGAGTCACCTCTAACTTGATCTCGTTCTTGTCCACGATCACCGACAAAATCACCTCTAACTCGTTCTCGTTCTTGTCCACGATCACGGAAAGAATCACCTTCCACTTTCCATTTCTGTAGCTCTTCCTCTGAGTCTTGTTGTAGAAGCTTCAATTCTGCTTGCAAGAGAATAGCAGTCTTTTGTCTTTCAATCTCCGCTTCTTCATCCTTCAAAAGCTGACTCTTTCTCAAATTCTCAGCCTTTTCTTTTGCAATTCGTATTTCTTGTTCGGCTTGTTCCATTTCATGTTGTTTTTGAAGTGTTCTCAGTTTCTTCTCAAGTTCACTCGTTTGATGTAAGGCTATCAACTTTGCTTTAAGTTGTCTTTCCTTCTTTCTCTCTCTTTCTCTCCTCTTTGCAGTACTGGCAGAAGAGGCCGATGATCCACATAATGACAATGTGGATTCTGAGTCATCTTGAGCTTCTTTCCCATTCTCTAGATCTCTTTCTCTAGTAAAGCTCCTTGTTGCACCACTCTCCTTATCATCAACATGATCAATATCATTGCCACTGGCATTGCTCAGTTCCTTATCTTTCACGACATGATCAATATCATTGCCATTGGCATTGCTCAGTTCCTTATCTTTCCCACCTGGGGATTTGGGAGTAGTATTCCCATCCAGCATAATTGCAATTTACTTGATAAACATTCCTTTCAAATCAGCAGTAACGTGTAGAGTCTAGCCAATTTCACTTCAAAGTTTCATTTCATTCAGCCGATTTCACTTCTGAGTTTCATTTCATTCAGCCGATTTCACTTCTGAGTTTCATTTCATTGAATTACTCACTGTGTCACGTCACGTCAGACTTTAGTACTTGTGCAGTGTTCGCGAGTATCACGCCCGGGGGCTTTGCCGTGTCGATTTCCTTCATCCACATGATCCGTTGAAGAATCGACTTTGTTTTACTAATGTAGAGATATCTACATATGATCCTTGAGACAATGTGGTAATTTCATGGTTCTTTGTTTATTAACACTCAACTGAACTCCAATCATTTCCATACACCGGAATGTACAAAGTAGCAATAATAGTAGTAGTTTAGTAGGTAAAACAAAGTTTTCCTTCCTTGAATCCGTGCCCACATCATATCATATCTGTAGTTTCCATGTGACAAGCCTAGCTACGTTTGTACAACAATTCCAGTCAATCTACGGTATCCTCAAAACAAAAACTAAATTTGGCTTCTTATATCTTGATCCTTACAATAATTATGACAGACCTGACCGCTATAGTGCCGCTCATACGACCTCTAGTTCTGCCCCTTTATTAATATGTTCTTTATATCACAGACCCGACCGCTAGTGCCGCTCATACGACCTCTAGCTCTAGTTCTGCACCTTTATTAATGTGTTCTTTATATCACAGACCCGACCGCTAGTGCCGCTCATATACGACCTCTAGTTCTGCTCCTTTATTAATGTGTTCTTTATATGACAGACCTGACCGCTATAGTGCCGCTCATACGACCTCTAGTTCTGCCCCTTTATTAATATGTTCTTTATATCACAGACCCGACCGCTAGTGCCGCTCATACGACCTCTAGCTCTAGTTCTGCACCTTTATTAATGTGTTCTTTATATCACAGACCCGACCGCTAGTGCCGCTCATATACGACCTCTAGTTCTGCTCCTTTATTAATGTGTTCTTTATATGACAGACCTGACCGCTATAGTGCCGCTCATACGACCTCTAGTTCTGCCCCTTTATTAATATGTTCTTTATATCACAAACCCGACCGCTAGTGCCGCTCATACGACCTCTAGCTCTAGTTCTGCACCTTTATTAATGTGTTCTTTATATCACAGGCCCGACCGCTAGTGCCGCTCATACGACCTCTAGTTCTGCTCCTTTATTAATGTGTTCTTTATATGACAGACCTGACCGCTATAGTGCCGCTCATACGACCTCTAGTTCTGCCCCTTTATTAATATGTTCTTTATATCACAGACCCGACCGCTAGTGCCGCTCATACGACCTCTAGCTCTAGTTCTGCACCTTTATTAATGTGTTCTTTATATCACAGACCCGACCGCTAGTGCCGCTCATACGACCTCTAGTTCTGCTCCTTTATTAATGTGTTCTTTATATGACAGACCTGACCTCTCGTTCTGCTCCTATAACCTGTTGTGTATAATTTACTGTAGTATCTTCTAAAAAACTGCGTTCTAACCATTCATTTCATAAAACTTGATAAGATCATGTTTTAAAGTTTTGTTCCCACTTAATTTTTGCTCATTTTAAACATTCAACTACATAAACATTTACATGTAAATCAATTTCAACAACCTAAAAAATAAAGATCAAACAAATATTCTGCTTGGTTGAGTGTTATTATATTGCCATTAAGTTCACATTATAAAATGGTAATGTATCGCATAGATTATGTATGGAGTTTCTAGACTGAACCGATGAACGTTATTTTTATGTACTTAACAAAGATTTTGTTAACAAACTTCTCCATCAACTCAAATTTACACTGGAAGAAAAAAAACTGTGACCTGATAAAAAATAGAATGCTTTACCACAGAACTAGTTTTTAATTAAAAGTTTGTTTTCTTTCAAAGATTGGATCAGAAAAAATATATATATATATTAGGCCTGAGTCAATCCGTTTAACCGACGGTTATCCGACCGCATTCATCAAAACCGTTTGGCATTTCTTGCTCCGTTTAACAGTTATTTGTATACATTTTGGAATGTGCTAATAGCCGGTGATAAAGATAATCAAAGAAACCGCAGTGTAATGTTACACCCTGGCCGCTGCGCGCCAGCTTTCTGGCAGCAGTAATCTCCATGAATGAATTTGTAAACAATAAAATAACCAGCCCCCTTATCTCTTTTCTCACCCTCTTTATTCCCTTCTCTCTGCAATGTGTTCATCGCTCATGTACCTTTTCTTATTACTGCACTCTCTCATGTCCCTGCATGCCTGGTCCATGCAGGGACATGCTAGACCCTGCATGCTCTCTCAGTCACACACACATGTACACACACACCTCCGGCGCCCAAATACACTGTACATACACACAGATAGAGAGCGCATGCTTATCACATGCACACATGTGGGCGTGGCTACTTGACCTCCCACTGAACTGGGTACGGTGAAAGCACGCGCGGTCACCAACCTGTAATTTATGCTGGTATCAAACTCCACCCACATAGCTAGAGAACCTTCCTGATTGGTCACTAACTTGGATCAGCTCATTGCAGGGTGTGTCTTAGGTGTGTGTGATACACACTTCCACATAATTTCATATGGCAATGATACATGCAGGGAGCTCTCTCCCTGACCACGTGCAAACATTGCATTGCAAAGGCATATATAAACACGTCACAGATCAGGACATCTTCACAGAGTAACTTTGCAAGGTTAATCATGATATCAGATTCAGATGAGGAATAATAAGACATGTTTTATGTTGTTCATTACTGGTCTCTGTTTATCAGGATGACCCAATTTGTACCATAGTCCGGCTCGGAATGCTCAGCCTGACAGTCTGAAGACCAGCAGGGTTCCGAGCTACAGCACTATTACAAATACTGTATTTTCACTTTTTCAGATTATTATTAAACGGTTAAACGAAACCGCCCGTATACTTTTAACGGTTATCCGTTTAGCACAAAAACCGTAATGACTCAGGCTTAATATATATGCTACAAACCCTGTGATCAGGGGCGGCGATCCCGGGGGACGGGGGGACACGTCCCCCCCCCCTCATTTTTTTTAGGGGGGGGGGATCGTCCCTCCCTGAAAAATTGAAAAAGTGAGAAAAAAAGTGTATATCAAATACTGACTAAAGACTGCAACAAACTTTTAGGCTCTGGAGGGCCCTAGAGTGCAGCGTTTAGACAAATAAAAATGCAAAAATCTTCTCGCTCCGGAGCTACGCTCCCTCGCATAATATTCTCTAAAGTGTACAGTAAATATTCTAGAAAAGTGAAGTGTGAAAAAGGTATATTGCTTGTTTTTATACTATTCTTTTGCTAATTAAAGTATGTA
The DNA here is from genome assembly GCF_000002235.5 of Strongylocentrotus purpuratus. Taxonomy (NCBI): domain Eukaryota; kingdom Metazoa; phylum Echinodermata; class Echinoidea; order Camarodonta; family Strongylocentrotidae; genus Strongylocentrotus; species Strongylocentrotus purpuratus. The sequence goes on along the minus strand of NW_022145599.1, from coordinate 5,759,452 downwards.
ATTTGTTAATACAACAAAACTTCAAAAACCTGTGAGGGGATAGTCACTTCCGTAACCTCTACCCCTCTCGTTCACTTTGCCTTCTCGCCTTGGCGTAATGATGAGGAGGGGGGGGGGGGGGGGGCTTGGGGGGCAGTTGCCCCCTAATAAAATTCAAACTTGATTTATTTCTAACTCGATACCAGTGATTTACAAATGTTGCTGAAATGGTATGGTTTTTCCCTGAGCTTCTGGGGGCTCTGCCCCCTGGACCCCACCAAGGGTCCTATGGCTGGCCCCTGTTTGCTCATCTGACCGTTATTAAATGCCTAAAACCCCTGAGCTTCATGGGCCTACGCCCCTGGACCCCACCAGGGGCTCTAAGACGAGCCCCTGGATGCTCATCTGACCGTTATTAAATGCCTAAAACCCCTGAGCTTCATGGGCCTACGCCCCTGGACCACACGCCACTTTACGCTCTACTTGTTATATGCTCCATTTGCTCTACCTAATAAAATACTTTAGCCTCCCCCTCTATGAAAAACGTTCCGCGAGGCCTGCATGTACAATGTTAGAGTGGGGATGCGGATCCCCCCCCCCCCCCCCCCGTTTTTGTTCAATATATACGCCACTGCTCCCCCGTCTCTTACATTTCGTCCCCCCCCCCCCCGGTCATGAAAAGAAATCGCCGCCCCTGTCTGTGATACCACATACAGTATTGGATTGTACAAATTTAACTTTTTCAGCAAATGACTTTAGTATCAAACATAATATGCCCAGTCTGACAATATAAAATATCAAGTATCCAATATCAAGTATTTCACAACAATAATAAAAAATAAGTAATCTATTTTCCCTTTATTATGTTAGCTCCCCCCCCCCCCCCAAATTCTTATGGCTGGCCATACAAAATATTACAACCCAAAACAAAACAAAACAAAAACCACACAATTATTCACCATCTTGCGTGCAGGGTTGGGTTAAAATATAATTGAGAGCAGAAAGAATGACAGTATCATCTTTCTGACGACGTATTTGGGCTTTTCAATAGCTCATGGTAAAATTAATTTATGAGCTATATATTTCTTAATATATATTTATATTTATATTTATATCTATTTTGTTTTCAGTGATATTTTTTATATATATTTGTCTAAACTCTTAAACCTCAAATTACAACACGTAATTACCAATTTGACTATCATTATTTTTTTTATTTAAAAAAACAACAACTAAGAAATGCATATAAAATATATGAGATACTGAAACACTTACTGATGCATTCATTAGAGCCAATGTGTTGACTACATCGATAATAAGCACGAGTTGAATACTTGTCGGTTGTCAGTCAAAACAAACTTTACAAAGACATGAGGAGTATAACCTTGAAATCACATCAACACATATGTATAATACTCATGCTGGTTTCTATATGGGCAAAAAAGGAATCATCTTTAACAGTGCTCAATGAAACTATGAAGGGTTTCGTTCAATTAAAAAAAAAAAAAAATCATATTTATTTGCTCTGACATATTTCCCTTTGCTTTTTACAACTTCATAGTCAGGCCCTAGTAACTGATTACTTTCACTATGACATGAATTGTTGAAATGAACAGATAACCAATACTATAACTTGTTCATGGATTTGAATATTATATGTTATTCGATGGAAACTTGAATACATACAAATTACAAACTCATTTTTTGGTTTTGGTTAAGGGCTGAGGTTGACTTTGCCTTTCCAGTGCTACAGCATCAAAAGGAATTCAGGTCGCTGAAGCTCATAGATTTATATCCTGAACATGTCAAATGTACCACTTAAACATATTTTCATAGATGATACAAAAATGTCCCCACATCACTTAATCACATAATACTGGACACTATTTGTGTCCAGTTATTGTTATGCATGCTGAGTAATAAAGGAGCAAACGTAAATATACTGGACCTCAGTAGGGACATCAAAGGATACATAACCATCTGTTTTATTAGAATTTGTATTTTTTCTTTAATTCTAAAAAGAAAAGAAAAAAAAAAGATTCTTGTTGTTGTTAAAAACCTGCATTGTAAGTAATGGTCACTGAACCGATTGATCAATGGCTGCACTAAAATTCATATTAAAATTTCTCTTTTATGATCAGTGGCGTAGACAGGTTCGTACACCTGGGGGGGATGACTCAGGGGCGGATCTAGCTTTTTGCTAAGGGGGGGGGTTGACCAAAATAATGACGATGCGGAGCATCGTCCACGAGCCGCGAGCCGATTTTTTTTGGGGTGTTTATTTGAACCCCGTAAGTGATGTTTTCCTGGCATCTATTAACACAATGGAGACCATAAAAAGTAGTGCATGATAACGTCTTTTTAAATCAAGTAACAGTTAAATACACAGTTATATCCAGAGTTATCATGTGTTTGGTTAAGTTACCAGATGAGTTGAATATCTTCTCACAATATTTGCACTTGAAAGAGTTTCTCTCCAGCGTGCGTTCTTTTTTCTTTCTTTTTTTCTTTTTTCCCCTTTTTTTGGTTTTGTTTGTTTTTTGGGCCGCCCAAGGGGGGGGGGGGGGGTTTAAACCCCCTAACCCCCCCCCCCCCCATAGATCCCTGTTTAATCTTGTGGTTATCTTGTGGTTTCCAAACCACAAGATAACCACAAAATACTTGTAAGATTTTCTTTTTTTTACCGTCTGAATTGGCTTTCACCGTGTGAATGCGGCTAATAACAATAAACACAATTACAATAATGATGAGGATTATTATTATCATTATTGTTATCATTATTATTATTACTATTATTATCATCATTATGACTTATTAAGTAAGCAAATATCATTCCCCAAAACCTGGGGGGGATGATTGTACATGCCATCCCCCCCACCTTGTGAGGTGGGGGGATGCATCCCCCTCATCCCCCCGTTGTCTACGCCCCTGTTTATGATTAAACAAAGTATTTTGGACATCTATCCTCAACATCAAGCTAGGGATGAGCAAAATATAAATCAGCTGTTACATACCGTTCGTGTTCGAGTTTGTATCGCGCGCGCTGTATAATGAATATGCATGAAGTGTGACGTATATTTTGACTTGACCACGCCCCTGACCTCTAGTGCCGCTCTTCGTATGCTATAACTGTTCAAATTTGTTTTAAAAATCAAAGATTTCTTTAAACCTATAAAATGAAATTCAATGTTTACTTTACAGGTCATAAATATCCCACTTGACTGAAGAGTTATATTAGTGTTCACTTGACTGATGAGTTATAAATAGAGTTCAGTGATGAGCTATATTAGTGTTCAAATTGCAATGGTTTGTAGTTACAGTTTAAAAAGGGCCAAGAAAGAAGGAAGTGTTGTATTCAACTCTATTTTGGTTTTTACAAGAACCTGCATATAACTCTTGCCAGAAATACATGTATGAGGGTTGGCAACTTCACAATAAAAACTGTGTTTCTGCACTACTTACATTTTCAAATGTAGTCCAGTACAGTATGTAATATTGTGTAGTCTTAAGAAATATTACACATACCATTTAAGATCTACATATATGTTACATGTGTGCACATTATGTACCTGCATCTGTTCAAGCTGACCTACCCGTAATATATATTTTCTTATAAGGAAATTTAAGAAGCTAGAGGATATGATAGGATTACTTCACAGGTTCACATGGATTACATTCACTCCCTCTAGTATCAGAATTAATCCCCCAGTACATATCCAGATGTATTACGATACTTATCTCACCTCTTGCGAATGCACATCTCTCACCACGTACCTGCTCAAACTTCACATACTCTGTATGAGTTTTACTTATTTAAACTCCTTCTGCCACTTCTCAATAACTTCAATAACTCTATCTGTATCAGGCTTTGCCAAGAAATTGGTATTCTCTCATAATTTTTTTTTTTTTTGAATTGAAAAATAATAAATCTACTGTAAATGTTTACAATTCATTCTACACCCCAACAGATCTGTTTAACATACTTTTACAAAATCACTGGTAAAAATAATTTGGATCTCTCCTCACTCTCTCAGTCTCACTTCCCTACTCTCAACAAAGCTATTTTTAACCATTGCATGTTTCACATTGGTTCCAATTACATGTAAACTAATTCAAGACAAATGGTCTTTCAAGACTTTCGCTGTGTAATAATTAGATCAACCCCACTCCCCATGTAGGCACGTAGGCATACTTGAAGTACACTGTACGTGTAATTTGGTATTATAGCTTTCAGGGAAAGCAAGATATTTCAAAGTCGTCACACTATAACTTTGTTTTTCATGACCAGGACTTAGGCTGAGTTTACAACTTTACATCACTATTGATCTGATAAGAGATAAAAGTTTTATTCATAAAATGTTCACATGTAGTTTGAATTTTGAAGGCACAAAATGCAGTAACAAGTACATGTATGGCATAAAAAGTAACTATGTTGTTCTGGAAACCAGGCTAGAAAAGAGCAAACATGCCTTCACTCATCAAGGGTCACACAATGCCCTTTACATGGACATGCTGCTAGCATTCGATTACACACCAAATCAAAACCCCTTCCTCGCCCCCTTGCTGTGATGTAAACCATGTACTCTGTACATGTATGAACTCCAAAGGCCTACCAGGATTATGCACGTTTTACCCATCTCCAATTATTAATTTAATATACCTTGAAGGCCAGACAGGGTTGCATGATTATGAACTACACTTTATATTTATTATTTATCTCGGCCTGCACATTGTGGTCGATTCTACTAACCAGACCTGGATGAAGCTCTATATAATTGATGTATTGTACTGTATGCATGTCCAAATTGTTCGTAGCTTGCATTCAATATAATTTGTCATAATATTCATAATTTTGAGACTTTGAAGAGTGAAACAACTCAACCCCGGTGTCCAATTCAGTCTATGAAACAACAATACAAGTACCTTACTATCTTTGGATTACAACGAAAAACATAAAGGAAACATACGATAGTAGGAGAATGTGAGTAATACACTTAGATAGAGAGAGAGAGAAAGAGAGATAGAGAGAGATCGAGATAGATCGGAAAAGGGGGGGGGGGTTGAAGGGAGAGGCCACTTGTATATTTCCTGTTTCCGTTCTGTTGGGGCTGTTGATTTAGCCCTTGGTTGAGTTTCAACAATTTAAAAAAAAGAATGAAAAACCCCATTATCCATCAATTTTCATTATATTTGTATTCAGGATTTCCTGCATTGATTAGAGTAGATCTGCTCTTTTGAAACAAAAGAACGGTATGTCCATTGTAGGTGCCACATGTCTAAAGTTTTGTCTACACCAGTGAACAAATTACAAAGACAATGAATACTAAATGAAAATAGAACTAATAGACAGAATACAGGCTGCATTGCATCATTTGCGTGATATTTTCCACACCCCCGCTGCACCTGTTTACATTTCAGATTGATCGGGGCGTGTCCTGATTTACATCCTCAATTGTTAGTACTGGTAAATAAAGGAAGTGAGATTTTCATTTTGTACACTGCTTTAGGCCTATGTACGCTATGGAAAGATGAATCAGCAGTTCCCCTTCAGAAATTCTGATCACTATTGAAATTCTGTGCCACTATCAAGTACATGTAGGCCTACAGGTACATGTATATGAAACGCCTCAGTAAGTCAGTATCTGTATAATTTTGATCTACATGTATTGCTTGCATTTTGAATACATACAGTACAGTGTAATTTTTTCGCTTATGAATACATTCAGTAAATAAAATCTTATTTGGCATAAGGAATGAGGTCTATTCTGAAATCATATCATTCACGTTGGTTCCCTAGATTATTTCTGGCTACATTTGATGGAAGTCTGTCACACCATATTCAAGTAATACATGGTATTGTAGCCTTACAAATGACAAATACAGTTCTTAATAAAGATGTATTTTCACCCCCCCCTCCCCGCTCCCACTATCAAAGTCAAAACACTTACATACTTTGCTAGATTTAATTCTAATTTTCAGCCAAAATTATGGGGAATAAACAAGGCCTTTGCAGAAAAAGATAAATTCATGCCAAACTTAAGCATATTATTGATTTTAAAATTTGAAATATGAACAGGCAGACTTCTGGTGTGAAAATTCAATTTGTAACAACTCTATCAAGGCCCCTGTTCCGTTTTGATAAATTAACCAAAGAAAATCAATAGTGAGAGTAGGAAAGGTTTTGACACACATTGCTGACTTGCTGTGATTTGAACATCTCGAGGAAAATTGGTGGAAACTTCCCTAAATAACAATTGATAACATTCTGTGCAAATTTTCCTCTCCTCCAAATTGAATAAGGATGTCTACAAATTCAGCTGAAGAGAGGTCTCTGTCAAGTGAGAATTTTCACACCTCTATTGCACCTACTGTACCTGTACTAATTATTACTACTACTATTAACATCATCATCCTCATTCAGGATGTGGTGTCAAATGTGCCGGGGAGGAGAAAAGCAAAATAAACCACAGTAATAATAATAATAAAAATGGTGCTTATAAAGCGCTTACCGCCAAAATCTCTAAGCGCTATAACAAACAAAATACTGGTACAATGACACACAATTACATATTAAACAAAAATTAACTCTCAGGTCTGTCCACCCAATATAACTGATTGGGGTGTGCAGGTGGACCACTGGATCACAAAAGGATTTCCTCTTCTCTTATTCCGATACTGTGCATCCCAGAAAAAAAATGAAAAGGGAGAATCATGGAAGTTTTATCATAACTTAATCACAATTATAATAAATAAATGAAACATATTTGTAAAGCTTAGATCCTCCTCTTTCATTTGATGCAACTCAATGCATATTTCACGTATGACTGATTAAAAACAATTTGAAGAGAGGGTACCAAAAACTCATTTGGCGGGCGGTATCTGAATTTCAAAGGGAAAATTACATTTCTAGAAAGTTCATTTCCTGCCCTTTCATATGACACCTCAATCAGGAAAAATGAGCCAGGAAAGTGATGCTTCATCATGCTTGCATTTCCATAATTTGATATTTTGATTAAACATATTCATTTTCACTGGCTGCCTGCCCTAGCAACAAACAGAGTTGACAAAAGAAAGAAAACGAAAGACTGATGCATGGCTGATTGTCAACGAAATGGAGTTACCGGTCAGTCTTTTGGGTGTGAAATTATGAAAATCCAAAATCGAAATTTTTGATCAAGTTTTCTCCGGAATCCTTCAACGATAAATTTTCTATGAATTTGTAATAAAAAAACTTTGCCGTCCATTTGGTAATAGATCCAATTGAATTAATTAAATTTGTTTAGAATACGGTATGCAAAATCATGAAACGATTATCACATTCTCTAATATTGTTAAAATCTCAGCGAACTTTGGTCACCCCCTTTAAGGGGTGACCCAAGCTCGCAGAGATTTTGATAAGATGTGATATTCGATCTATGATTTCTCATATTCTACACAAATTTGTTTATTTTAATCATTACCAAATGGACGGCAAAGTTTTTTACTACAAATTGGTTCAACTAGAAAATTGATCGTCAAAGGATTCTGGAGATATCGCGATCTAAAAATTTGATCCATAAAAAATAAGGTGCAAGGCAAGAATAAGATATCAATATCATACAATCGGTTGGTACCACATTCTACATGTAATTATGAGGAAATCTGCTCTCAAATCGAAGGTTTCCAGACCCTTATCGGTTCAATAAGTTGAGAATTTTTCGGAACGGACGCAAATGATTGCAAAATTTGCTGATTGTCAATATCTTCCCAATCACCCACCCAATTCCAAAGAAAATTTCATCTCTGGAGTCTGGGTAATTTGGCACGGTAATTTTATGTTCCTCTTTTCATTGGTGATTTCAAATTTTCGAAATCTTACTGATTTTTGAGATAGCGAACTTTGGTCACATCATCATATATCAAATTCAAGAATTGTTTAGATTCTGGGCCTAGAAATTTATTTCTTTTCACTGACAAGTGAAATGAAAACAATACATTCATGAGTGAACAATAACATTAACAACAAGTTCAACGTCAATAAGAATAAACTGATACTTATAAGTGATAAATTCATGAACAATAAGAAAGTTATAATGACATTGGGAAGTGTGGAAATAAGGTGGTCTGAAGTTGTAAAAAGCACAGCTTGTTACTGTTAGTCTAGATCTAGATCTAGACCGAATTTTCCGTCTCTTTCGTTCGTTAGCCTCTTATTGGGGTAGGGTCGGCTCTCTCTTTAGAGACGGAAGCCGTTTATACACATGTCCTTGCTAACGCCACGGCCAGTTCTGGTCGTAGCGTTTTGCCCCCAAAATCCCCCAAAATGTCATTTTACCTCGAGCATGTTATATTGTAAATTAGGCCTAGGCTATAATAAATCAGTTCCACCTACCAACTTGACTTAAATAATCAGTTTAATAGTCCCTTTTTAGGAAATTATGGGTCAAAATCGGAATCCATGTTGAAAAAGATTTTCAAAATGGATTTCGATTTTGACCCATAATTTCCTAAAAAGGGACTATTAAACTGATTATTTAAGTCAAGTTGGTAGGTGGAACTGATTTATTATAGCCTAGGCCTAATTTACAATATAACATGCTCGAGGTAAAATGACATTTTGGGGGATTTTGGGGGCAAAACGCTACGACCAGAACTGGCCGTGGCGTTAGCAAGGACATGTGTATAAACGGCTTCCGTCTCTAAAGAGAGAGCCGACCCTACCCCAATAAGAGGCTAACGAACGAAAGAGACGGAAAATTCGGTCTAGTCTAGATCTAGAAATAGAATTTAGAAATTGGGTCTTCATCATGGTCAATAGAAAAAGAAAATAATGAGGGAATCGTGATCGTGACTTACCTCAGATAGAATGAGCTGTGATATGATAATGATGAGTTCACTTCAGCAATGAGAACTAGCTCAAATGGCTCAAACTTAGCTTATTAATCATAAATACGTTTGAGTTCTCGACCATTCCTTTACCATCTCTTTCCCGAAACACGTGCAATCGAATCGTGCCGCTGGCCGGAAATGATGCGTAGAGATCTACACGACGTCTTACGTTACGCAAGCGCAAGCTACTAGGCTTAGCTAGCTCAAAGCACTAGTAGGCTACGTGCATTTTGAGGATTTCGCGGGCATGCATAAGCATGGCTTCGCTGTGTAGGGCCTACGTCACGACGTGCTGCATGCTAGCCGCTTGCTACCGCTTAGTACCGCATGTATCTGCACTACTGCTATGGCGACTAGCCGTTAGCTTGGGTGGCGCCACAGCTTGGCTAGCTGTCTCCCCCTTCATTCTCTCTCTCCCCCAGTATACCTGTATCTTTTTGTTCTCTTGTCTCCCTCTATACATCTCTCTCCTTAATCTCTCATGATTATTATCAGCGTCTAGTCTGTTCCCTATCTCTTTCTCTCTCTTTCTCTCCTATACTTTATTATCTTCATTACTTTTATTTCTATTATCATCATCATTATTTCAGTTGTAACCATTATCACTTTTGTCATTTTGTGTTTTACTATCATTAATAATATTATTATTATTGATATCATTATTATTAGAACTAATAGGCAGCTAAGCTGAAATGTGTTACAGACTTGTCATTCAGTATGAAGACACAGGAGAATTAGTCCTATTGCTCCAGTGGACTTTGTTGTAATGGCACATACCGGGTAAATGTAATTCAAGGAATCAAAAGGGATAGTTGAGTTCTGTTTTCAGACCGCAAATGCCTTCAAAGTGCATGGTTAATTGCTTTTATTCTTATTTATGACATTACGAGTGCCCTTTTAGAACCTAAAATTGCTATGAAGGTAATTTTAGACCCCAAAATGTGTGAAATTTAGCCAATACGATCATACCAAGCTCCACTTTAAAAAAAAAACACAGTGACCGTTAATTAATTATTTAATTAAAAAATAACAATGTTTTATAACAATACTTTTTATTTTTTAATATTTTTATTATTATTTTAACTGCACATCACTAAACAATGTGTATATTTGCGTACTATTGACTGTGCGCATCAACCCACAGTGCGTTAATCTTCATTTCATGAAGCCTGCACTTTTTAGGAAGAAGAAGACTTTTACATGGGCCGGCTGGTTGTGCGTAATATAACCAACACGAAAATGCCAACAAAAAAGCCAATATCGGCATCGGCTGAAATACGACGTAAAAGGCGCTTTTTCGTTTTTTCAAAGGCTTTTTCAAATTATCTAATATTTGTGGTGGTACACAAGTATTAGAAGTTGTTATATTTATCGATATTTCAGCCGCCTCTGAACCGATTTTGATCAAACAAAGATGATTTTGTAATCTTAATTGTATGTTCTTTCAAATTTGACACTCAGTTTTTCATTATCTCACAAAAAATTATTTTGTGTAGCGCCCTATGCAACAGAACTCAGCTATCCCTTTTAGAATATATCAGAAAAAGTCACACATCAAAAGGTACTTTTGTTCATGTTTAATCATTCATCAAGCCCTTGCAAAAATGTAGTCCTCTAGGAAATGCAAATTCACAAAAAAAACTTAAGTAATACAAAAATAATAATATTGCACAATAACAAGGGTTAGTGAAAGTAATAATAATCAATATGTAGTTACCTTCAGCACCCAGTGAAAATATAATTTCTACACAAATTGAGAATAAATCATTACTACAATAATTTAGATCATTTGATTTGTATCTCCATGGTCAAATTAACCTTGCTCTAATGGGTAAGGAAAAGAAAATGCAAGAAATACAAAATTTGCAAAAATGTTTAAATTGCAAAATAACTTTCACTTGCTAAAGGAAATTATTTTCATTGTTTTTTCTTTAGCAATTTCCTTGATACTTTTGATTGTATTTCAATTACGATCAATCATAACATCACAATTTTCCTCCTCTTCACAGTTCTGTATCAAAATTAATTTCTGCATATAATACAACAATATATAAAACAAAGGAGAGACACCAATCAAGAAGCTTCCAGCATTTGGTCTTTCTTTTTTGCAATTCTTTTTTTTCCTTTTTTGTTGTTGAGAGAATATAAGGACAATATAAACATGTAAAGATATTCAGACGACCAGGAGATGAAAGATTTGGCAAATACTAATCGTTTCAAAAGTCTTAGCCTACATGTTTATATTGTCATTAAATTAATGCTTGGATTCAAATTGACACTGTAACAAGAAAAGAAATTAATTTATCACAAAAACAACAAATGCCTTAGTACTTTAATTCATACTACCCATACCATGCACTCTACAATGGCAGAAAAGTGAAATCTGCAATACATGTCATGTATCCAGTAACAATGAGAATTCAAACCGTTCAATTGGTCTCAAATAATGTAAACTGATAAAACCAATAGCTACTCATTACCATAATTATATCATGTATATTAATATAATATATATAATATTTGTAATCTCTTTGAACTTGTTAGCTACATGTCCTTGGTATGCACAGAAGTACAAGTTATGGATTGGTATAATGTGTAAGATGAATAGTGCTGATGATGAAAAGATGAATTTTTAATGAGATTACAGTTAGATGCTGCTTGTAACAGTTTTCATAATGAAAACATTTGAAATATTTTTCAAAGTCCTGATTCCAGGAACTTCAATCTCTTTCGTGAAATATATGAAGGAAACTGGAATCGGAGAATCTGCACAACAAGACAAGCGCAAAGTAGACACTCTTGCTGCACTACGCATAATCTGTAAAGTCACTGATTTTAGCTGCTTTTGTATGTCCACTTGATTTCTTCTCCGGTGTTTGAAGATAACGAGACGACATGACGTTCATCATGGGGTTAGATGGCGCCCCCATGTGTCTGACCTTGTCCTGGATGCGTATGATGTGCCTCAGTCTCTCGAGCCAGTTGGAGCAGTAGGCTTCGGCTGGGCGGCTACGGTGGATCTGGGAAGCCAGCTAAGGATTCAACATAAATGAAACAAGGATACTAGATTTTACTGTTTACATCAAGATATTACATTTCATACTAAGAATAAATCAAAACTGCTAATTAAGGAGGATTAATTAAATATTTTCATTTGTTGGATTCTTGCTAAGACCACATATCAAGTATCATAAACCATATCATTTCAATGTTTTCATGTTTTGTTCTTGTGTTCAGTATTTCTCTGCGCCAATGCACTTTATGGTGGACTAGACTGCTTAAAAATGGAAAAAATACCATTTAAAATGTTCAAATTTATATGATGGGTAGGGTTAGGGGCCATGAGAAAATGTATCTACATGTAAAAGCCATTCTAAAAACTAAATCCCACAAATTACTATTACATACATACTGCATCAAAATAAAACCGAATGAAAGCTTACATTAGCATGAAGTGCCATCTGTCTAATAAGAAGAGCTGCTCGTTGGTCTGAAACCATCCAGGGACCTCGTCTACCTAACATCTGCTCTAACTCTGTGTAAATGAGAAAATAAAAAACAGTGACATCTATACACAAAACGTATAATAAAGCTGGCACCCAACAATTTACTTCAAACTTTGTTTAAAAAGATAAACACATACGCAAAAATCATAGACAATCACACTACTGGTCTGACGTCACAGCGATTCTGAGCGGATTTAGCTTTTCCTCTTCCAAGGAAGCATGAAATCCCTTGAAGGTTAGATTTTCTTATTCATATGACTAGATCCTTGGTCAGGTTTTACATCATACAAATTATAAATTACATATTTTTTTTAAAGAAAAAAGAAGAAGATTTTATACGATTGAAATTTTGTATCAAATGATATTGCAAATTCTTCCACAATCTGATCATATTTGGAGCGTATAGTGTACAGCGGGCTTTATCTGACATATAGAATCTCACCTGGCTTTGCTTGTATGGAGACAAGATTGCTGTCATTGTCTAAAGGCTCAACAATGATCTCTGCAAAATTGAACTGGCCCTGTGGAAGAGAGAAGGACAAATATGATATCAATGCACTTGAAGTAACAAAGATACATGGAAATAGAAGATTACCTAAGTAATATGAGGAAATAGATTATGATGTGCACATACATATATATGTAGTAGCAGGTTGCGCAATAAAGATCTTCCCTAGATGTAATCTAAACATCTATTAATAGCTACAATTTTCTTTATTCATGTGTCAATAATGGATCAACTCACACAACAATTTAAATACATATAATGTTTGAAATTCATTTGTTCTACTCTAGCAGATGAAGTGTAGTTTTGTTCTTCTACATCAATAAGATATAACACACATGCAGTTAGTGGGCGACCAATGTAGCACACACATAAATAAATTATATAGTAGCTGTACATACTTGTTGACTACCCTTTGCTCTTTTTCATAGTTTTTTCTTCCATACACATCACAATAGATATGAATTACTCCAGGATGATTTATTAATTTTCTGTATTGGTACGTTATATGTTTACTTCTTTTCACTCTCATCTTTACGAAAAATGAAACGAGTAAGAGAATGAATGAAAATATTTCCACAGCTCATGGTAAGAATCATGTTGAAGTATTTACCTTAATGGTTCCTAGTTTATAAGGCTGTCCGCTCTCATTGTAGATGATGGATACAAAGTCATTGCCGATGTGAAGCTTCTTACCGTTACACATGGGATCTGAATCTTTGTTTGGCATCAGTGTAGCTATGTGGAATATAACTGGATACCAAAGAAAGGGATATCAAATGAATTTCTGTGCAGATACACTTTCCTTAATAACCTGTGACTGGTATATCATGTTACATGTATTCATGAATAACCTGCAACATAGCATGCTCTCACTTCTACAAATGAGAAATTCACTGCTGCCTCCAGAGTAAATATCTATGTTGGTTAGTACGCTATGAAAATAGAAATTCTTGTACATGAACAAGTCAGGAAATAATCAGTATACATGTCCATATCAAAGTGACTTCTAAGCAGGTGCTCAATAGACCAGTTTACTCACATATTCAAATTTATTGAATTGGGGACCTAGTGACAAGTTATTCATTAACCTGTTATTAATGAGTGAACTACAATACTTGTAATCCAGTCTGTATATATTACTTGTTGCTATGTCAGGCAAGCTTTGAGGTTGTCAAGAACAACATTTGTTTACAAATAAGCATAACATTTGAATATGTGAGTAAACTGGTCTTTTGAACCAAATTTTCAAGTTTTGATGTCATCAGTCTAACAAGTGCTGTCCCAATAGTAATTCCTTTTGCCTCAATAAAAGGGGTATATTATTATTCAGTCCAAAATTCACCCACAAAATTATTCCTTATCTTCATAACAAACCATCTTTTGTAACTTACAGCTAGATATATCACTTCTACTACAAATCTGAAGAAACTTCGAACTATCACCAATCCACATATTAGGCACATTTCACTGATTGTGTGAAAAAGAGTATCTCTTGAGAATTGTTTACTTTCAAGATCACACTCCTTAAATACTCATAAACTTGGTACATTACCTTGCATGATGTCATCTTGCCAACAGTAGGTGAAATTGCCATCAGAACCGGTTCTATCCAGTCCCCCAGTGTACACTTCATCAGGGTCAATGTCCTTGAGCGACACCAGCTGACCTAACCCTCGTAGGAAGTTCATATAGCGTGCTGATCCATACACATTGGACAAGATTTCTGTCTCATCATTGGCCTAAGGAAAGAGAATTTGAACGCTATGAAAGTTCAACTTATAATCATAAACATCATTGAAAACTGTAGTGAATGCCAAGGAACACTTTAAGTACAAGTATTTCATAAAATCGTTTTGGATATGAAAAAAACAAAGGAAATCGTGATTCATCTGACATTGCAAAGTTGACACATGTATGATATATAATAACACTAACAGAAAAAGTTTAAAAAATAAGACTTGAGTAATGATACCAGAAAAGTGAAAGCTCACATACAAAATGTAATTACAATGCCTGGAGAGTTCATTCATAATGAATCATTCATAATTAATTCTTGACAGTTCTTTCACAATGCAACTGCATGTCGTAGTCGAGTGGTTTAAGCACTTGACTTGAAATTTTGAAGGTCGTGGCACTAATGTCCTTTGGCAAGGCATTAATCTACATTTGCCACCCTCGACCCAGGTGATGTAAATAGGTACCTGGCAGGAATTAATACCTTGAAATGCTAGAGTGCTGTAATGGCAGCTAGGCTAAAGCCGGGGTATAATTAATTTGTGTGCCTCAGAATAGAATTGTCTAGATAGATGGCGCTATATAAATGCCTATTATTAATATTATTATTATCATCATGACGATTACTCAACATCATATTTTAATGTGTAGAAGAAGATGACCACTGACCTGTGATTCTCCTACATAGACCACACCTATCTTGTGAGTATCATATGGAGGGATCCTGTCGAGGACCTTGACTGCTCTCTGACCAACCTGATATCAAAAACAAAACAGAAAATGATTTCAGAGTCAAACCATCCAAGGAATGGCAGGGAAACAGTTATATCAATACCAGTACACAGTCCTCCCACAAACCCAACAACCTTTCTCTTTCAATCATAAATCATAAATCATAACTATTATAATAAATATAATACAATAATAGAATATAATAATAATAATATTAAATATTTAGGAGCGCTAAAACAATAAGTACCATACAATGTAGCGCTTACAAATACAAATATATGAAAAGAGAACAAAAAGGAAGTAGATCAAATAGATCACTGGGGAAAAAAGTAAGTTTTGAGGGATCTTTTTTTTCTTCAAAATATTTATTGAAAACAAATCTCATTCATAATAATAACAGTACATGATAATAATAATGATAGTAATAATAACATGTTCGTATAGTCATATAATAAAAATATAGTGTAATAGTTAACTCATCAGCAATAAAAAAAAAGTTAACAAAATATCTGCCATTTCTTATTATGAAGATCGAGACGATTTTTCTTGAAAGCAATTATACGTTCCATATTTTCTAAATGTTTGAGAGCTTGTTGAAAAGAAGGAAATAGTGGAATAACGTGTTTTGAGGGATCTTTTGAAGGTGGCAAGACAGGTAATTTCCCATATGGAAAGAGGGATGCTGTTCCAAGTCTTTGATGCAGCTACAATTTCTCAGCTGTTGAGAGTCTAGATTTGGGAATGATAAGTTAACATGTGTCGGTCGCTGAGCAAAGATTACGAGATGGTGCATATATTTGGAGGGGTTAATTAAGATATTAATTGAGTTCGGTGAATGGGGGTAATGATAACTGTACAGCATCTTGATCTTGTGACTTTTGACTGAAAGAAACCATACAAAAGACCAATAGACTGTCACCATATCAGGATAAAAACAGGGTAGTATTATCATTCTGAGATGAGTTTTACTCTTCTACATATGCATTTCCAACAGAGTAAACTCTGAAACAGTGGATTTAAGACGAGTCTTACCTGAGAGAGAGGTATAGCGATAGGTCTCTCAGCACCCTCCGTAAACAAAGGAGAGAAATACACCTGCAGGAAGACAAAGCTAAAAAAACAAAGGAACAGAAAAGATTAATCAGATATGAGGAACTAAGCTACATATTTTTCCACTGTATGAAATTAAACTACAAAAATCATCTCTTAAAGCCCGTCTGCACTAGGGATGATTAGACCTCCCTGCATGGTCAATGACAGGTGGTTATCTCATCAAATAAGCTCTCAATTTACATAAGAAAAAGAGGATCATTGGGAACCAAATGATTAGGCATTATATGCTATATAGAGGGTGCAAGTAGCTATAAGTAGTGCAGTTGGGCTTTAATAAACAGGTTAAAAGTAGGTGGAGCATTATCAGTTTTCTTTATCATACAAACAATCGATAAGAACTGTCCAAGATAATGATGATATGATATTTTTGGAGTAAACTAAAACAATGGAAATAAAACTTGTCACACATCATACCTTGGATTGATACCAGAGCGGTAAGAGTCTTTCTGTGTGAAGGAACCCCTGTGTTTAGCTTCAGATGTCCTGCGACTCCTGCTATCGCCTTGCTGTCCTTTGGGTCTATCCCGATGGACCATGATGGACACCGTGTGACCTCTGGGACGTGAGGAACTGTAGTTCAAGAGTTTCCTGGACTGCTGGATGCTCTCTTCTTCGGATAAATGGGGAACCACTGGCAAGGTCTTTGGCTTCTCTGCCTTAGGTTCATGTTCTTCGACTTGGTCTTTAGTGGTCTTCGAGATGGCCGCACTGACATCGACGGCATCGGTTGTTGAGTCTCCAGGAGCAGTTGAGGATGCTGGTTTTGCTGTGGCCTTTGACTCCTCGTTCTCAATGTCCTTGTAGCTGATGTCCACAAACTCCGAAGACCCACTGGTCTGCAGTAGTCCATCCTCCTGATCCCCGCCTATGTCAGTCTTCTCAATCCCCGGTGATGACCACAGCTCTGATGGCACGTCCTGGGCGTAGCGCTTTGAGAGAAACGAAGGGTCCTTGTAGGAGCCTGGTTTTTGAGCTGCATCCTCCAGGAAGGACCGGGCCACTGAGCGAGGGGAGAGGGTTGGTAGGTTGGAAGGTTCACCCATACTGATGAGTGCCGGTGAAGAATTGGATCTGAGCAAGCCAGGCTTGGGTGATGTACCAACTTTATCCAGTGTGTCTGTTGCCTCATGGAGGTCCTTTATTACTTCACAGTAAGCAGATTCCTGAAAATACAAAATAGAATTGCGATTGAATTCAATTTGCTTAAGCCCCACTGTACTACTTGTAGCTACTTGCTCCCTCTATATAGAAAGCAATGCCTAATCGGTGCCTGTTGGTCCCCATGATCCTTTTTCTTATGTTAATTGAGAGCTGAGTTGATGAGAAAGCCACCTGTCAGTGACCTCCCTGGGTGGTCTAATCCCTCCTGTCCACACTGGTACAGATGGCCTTTAACATGAAAGTTCTCTCTATGCGAAGATCCCTTGTACTGGTGTTGTGGTCTAGTGGATAAGTCACAGGTCTAAATTAAAAGCTGAGGGGATCATTCAGTTATGTGCCTTGGTATGACACTAACCTAAATTTGACACAAACAGACGCATAGATATATGAAGGAGGTATGTCAGGATTACTTCTTGAAAACGCACTTTGTGTGATAAATAACATTTGGTGGAGCTATAGCAAGAGTACTTCACGGCTCTTTGAAAGTGGATGGGGATGTTTTCATAATATATTCGCTATCAAATTGAATATTCCTTTTTTTTCCTCAGCTATGCATTTGATCAAAATGCTTTGTACAATCCAACAAGAAGTGGGGTGGATGAGACCTTTTAACAAATTTTTGTTTTCAAAGGGGTCCACAATAAAGGAAACAAGAGATGTACTCACCCTTTTCTCTCCTAGTTCTCTCTTTCTCATGGTAGCATAGTCTTGGAGGAAGCTTGGACCCATGGGTGACAGACCCATCTCAGTTCTTGGAAAGCTCAGAGAATCCATGTCAGATTCCAAACCTTAAAAAAATGTAGAAAGAAAGGAGAAATTACAAACAATCTCATCTTTTAAGGGATAATTTCTGACTCTGGCACTGGGCATGCTGTACAATGATTACCTATTAATTTAGACCTAATTCCAGAATGTCCCTTTCCAGGTTAATTTGTAATATTTTGATGACCAGATTAAGCTAGAACTGGGTTGAAATCTATTGGAATTTCAAATCAAATTAAAAAAAAATTAAATATTAAAAAAAAAATCAAATTCCCCGACCCCTGACAATGATAACACATTCAAAAGTTTCATATTCTGTATATATGTAAAATGCACTTTTATATACACATGTAGAAGTTAATGTGCATACATCTCTGAATTGTCAGTTTCTGTATCATTTTTCTCAAGATTTATTCTAGTCATTCATGTAATCTTCTCTATAATAATATCCATCTTCAAGGTAATTTCAATACACATGTACAAGAATGCACGCATGATCATGAACTGTCAATACATGAAGAAAATTACAAATCCCACAATTGAAATAAAAACAGCAACACATAAATAATATGGCACTTCACATACACATCAAAACCCAATGTGAGGAGTATGTGAGTGATAAAAATGAAATGTTACTGCAGCTCACAATGATTGATGTGATATACATGTACATGTAAACAAAGCAAATGTCCGATGATATGGGCCATAAATAAATTGAATTCAATAAAATAACTCGAGAGTAGTCCTCAATGTACATGTACATGTACTCAATAATAAATACTGGGCACAATAAAAAAATAAAAAATGGGAACATAACACGTCCAAAATGAAGTTATATGTACATTCAAACATGGTAGAGGGTTCACATGATCTTACAAATATCACTCTTACATGCACATTCAAATTTAAGTCAAATATATGTACCGTATCATGTGCAAATGTATATCATAATGTTATATACATTATACATGATACATGTACATGAATGTCAATCAATGATAAATCATAATCTCAAACCATCACACACAATATTAATTCAATAAAAAAAATGATATGATCACAGTGAAAAGAGAATTACATGCTTGCTCACAAATATAAAAAAACACAACAATACCAGTATATACCGGTATATATAAAGAACTACCATTTTAGAAATTTAAAGATTTTTTTTTAGCAGTGATTACAACATAAACCTTTAAACTGAAATTCACTTTCGAAAGCAATAATGGAGAGAACTATATGTAGCAGTTTAAATAAGTAGATGAATATTTGAAACAAAGGCACTCAAACAGTATGTACATGTATAGTACACATTTTTTGCTAATAAAAAAAGTGACAATGAACACATATGCACATGAAATAATGCATGAGACAAGAATTTTAATACTTGATTTTGTGCGTATGTACATGTAAATGTAAATCTTCATAAATATAAGTAAATTAATATAAATACTGACATATTCATGTAGAATTGACAATTTACCATGACCCCAAAAGGTCTCCCACCATTTTCTGATTATCATTACATGTAAGTTCTTATGTAATGTATCATGTATCATGCAGACTACATGAACATGTGCACACACAAACATGAAATTTCAATTCCAAACCATAGCAAGTCCCAAGACACATACGATGTACACACACGGTGCTGAAGGTTAGCACTTTGAATTTCTTATCAAATAGTAAAGTTAGTGACAATGCAAGTCGAACTTTTACAAGTTCTATTTGTATTGAATATTATTTTCTTGCATTTAAAAATCACTAAGAGATGTATTTACCAGGCCTACTTGCAAATTATCTGAAAACTGCTTTGAACATGATGTAAAAATATGGACTTTCGTGCTTTTGTTTACATGTGTAACCCAATTAATGAATCATAGTTCTTCTTGAAAAGTAATGACAATAACAAAATGAAAATTTGATTTTATGTATGACTTTGATAAAATTGTTATGGACAAAGAATGGTGTGAATATACCTTTGAATATAAAACCTTTGAAAAGCACACCTATGCAAGACAAGATTTATTGAAGATTGGTAGAAAGCCCTGACAGAGAGGATGGCATTTCCTACAATATCAGACAAAGTTGTATTTGAAAGCTCTGCTACCCTTATTAATTCCCTATTCCATTTTGCACTTACTGAAGAGTAGTTTTAGTAAAGGCATAAGACAATTTTGTGTTCAGATATATGATGCTTTACTATACAGGTTACAAAAGAGACAGATTTATAAAGCTAATATATGACCAGTAAGAGGATACCATGCAAAGCTTTTGTATTTGTAAATTTCAACCCTATGTTTTAAGAATAAAGCAAAAGGCATGCAACTGCACCAGATGGCTGTTTAAGCTCAGTAGCATGGGATATAATTGGTTGATATGCCTTCTCTAAAATGGTCGGAAGAAAAAAATGAATTCCAAACGAGGGGTTAATAAAACTCACAAAGAATATCAGAAAAAAGATCATCATCATCATGAAATGAGGGGCTGCTGAAATCCAATAACGCTGCATGAAAAAATAGGCATAAATAGAGGGGTATAGAATACAATAAACAATGTATAAATACAGAGTACATGTATATTCACAATACCATGGGAGTGGACTATCATTAAAGGGCGAGAACAGTGACTATCAAAGACATCTAACAATTATTTGGAAGTCCATTTACAACAGATGGATCAGACTGTATATGTACCACACACAATATTGGAGATGACCCTGTTAATATCTCAGTCCCAGCACCCTAGCTGACAATTGCACATACCGAGAGGCAAGTTCATATATACATGCATATAGTACATATAATGGAATTTTCCCAATGTTCGTAATTTTCAACGGTCATTTGGGGACAGAGAGGTAACAAAGTTTAGCAGGTAGGGAAATGTAGGGGTTTATTCACATTTCAACAAATATCATTTAAAATTATCAAGCAAATATTTACTAAATCGAGGCACAGTATTAATGCCATGCATGAACAACTTTGTACATGATTACACTTATGAAAATAGTAAATGAAGGCAATAATTGGTAATTAGTATGCTCTTCAAATAGAGTAGATATCAAAACCTTTACAAAGAAACAAAACATATTTATAATTTTATATTACAAAGTAACTGTAACATACATTTTTACATGTGAAGTTTACAGGTAATAATGTGAAGAAATAGGGATATAAAAAGATGATTGGTACATGTACTTCAAAATCAAACGATAGCAATGAATACAGACCTACTAAAGCTTTTCTTCTTGCAATCATCAAAGTAAATCGCAGGAATGAACAGTGATCTGTCTACATGTATATTGTCTGATTTCAGCTTTCTGTTCATTCTTACGATTTACTCCGATGAGTGCCAGACGAATAGATTTAGTGTGTCTATACTCGTTGTTATTTGTATATAGGGATTTATTGAATTAACATCTAAATAGTGATCATGCAAACATTAAGGGTGTTAATCTCCTACAATATTAGTCATATATATATATATATATGTACATGTATATACACAGGGCCGAAGATAGATGTAGGAGACATTATACTTGCATGCACTTATTACTGAAACACAAATCATATCCACCTTGGAATATTTATTTCAGAGCAAAAGTGATTGTTTTTCATCATTTGGATGAATTTGTTGTACCGGTAAGTGCACATCACAAATGCATGAAAATAAAGCTTCCATGATTCATTTTGTGTCTGGCTATGGGGCATACACTCAAAATTTTGGACGTATTTTTTTTGTACACCGTTAGGAAACGATAGAAAAACGTTATTAGAAAGTTATATCCTATCACCGCTATAACAATTACAAAATGATGTACAGACTGAAACTGGTTGGGTCTACATTATATAGTAAAAAAAGGTCTATACTTTGCATTTATTTTTTTATAATTGTACATCTGCTGGGAAAGGAACTGTTTGTGCCATTTTGCAAGGCACACAGGGACAGCTGATTTGAGCAATTGGAAGTGTGACTAATTAAATTCTTCTAGTGATACAACTATGACACATATATAAAAACAAGTAGCCTCATTCACTCTAGATATTTTTGTGTTTTTATGCCCATAAAGAAGGGCTTCAAGGGGCCTATGAAAAGAACATTACACTGAACTAGAACTGTGTGCTGTTTCATCAGACATATAGAAGCATATAATATTGTGGGGTGGACATAATTATTTACCAAAACCAGTTATTTTTTCTTGCTGTTTAATTACCCTAAGAGGTTAAAAAGCAGCAGAACAAAAAAGACTAAGTCTTACCTCTATGACTTATACTCTGCTTCCCATCATGCATATCCTCTTCCTCTTCTTCTTCTTCTTCCTCTTCTTCCAGAGAACATGTCTCATCCTCCGATCCGCTATCATCAGGTATCACCATGTCCGCATCGATGTCCAGGTCTCGGTTACGCAGGAGCAAGGCAGAGATGTCAGCTAGAGGGAACTCATGAGAGGAGGGGAGGAGTGCTCCACCATTCTGGATGCGCATAATCCAGGAGGTGTTCCCCGTGGGTCGTCTAACATGAATCTCAGCCCATCCTTGGCACCAGCAGTTGCATTGGTAGATGGAGGCCGAGGAGACACGGGATGAATACCGAGGCTTGTAGGTCAGCTGATCTCCACTCTCTGCCATCCCGTTACCTGTCTCAGTCGGGTTGACCTTCGACCCCTGGTTTGTATCCGAACCCCCTTGCACCTTAGAGGTTGGTTTGATAGACCCTGAGGCTAAAGTACTTGCTTCTTTCTGGTTTGTTTTTGAACTGTGACCTGTATCAAGAGCAAACATGACCTTAGAAGCCGCCTTTGACGAGTGGCTGCTCTCTCCCTTCTTGGAATGGCTCATTCCCGATTGACTTTCGCTTGCTTTCCAGCCTTCTGAGGATGGTCCATGAGATGTCTCTGAGGCACTACTTGCTGCCTTTGAACCCTGGCTGACATCAGAGACACCTGAAAACATCACCTTGGGTGTTGGCTTATTGCTCCCGGTCCCAGCGGCTGCTGCTGACTGATTCACCTTCGAACCTTGGAATTTGTCACCAGCGAACATGACCTTTGAGCCAGCCCTTGCAGAGTGACTACCGTCTTCTTTCTTGGAGTGGTGGGAGGAGCTGCCATCGCTCCCCTTGAGACTTTCAGCGGAAGACCCACGAGATGTATCCAACCCACTACTTGTGACCTCTGGGGTCACGGAGCTGAAGAGTGTCAGGTGTTTGACCTCTTCTTGGTCTTCTGTTCTTGTAACCTACAAGGAAGAAACCAAATTTCTGTGAAGAAGGCCAATATTGTGACAGAATGGGATAAGAATATGTTTATCCCACTCAGCATCAGTCTCTCTCTCTCTCTCTACAACTAAACAAAAGGAAAGTCCTAGTGGCTATATATGACTTGAGGTGAATTCAATGCCTTGATCCTTGTAAACCAATTGACTTGCTACATGTATATCTTTATGAGATGTTATGATGATTACTGGCAATGAAATGTATATCTTTTGCTTCTCTTTTTTTGCACCAATATTTAAAAATGAAAATGAATAAAGCTTAATGTAGACAACAATCTTTTCATCAAGTCTCAAAGAGAAAGCAGGTGAATTCATCAAAACCTTTTTCTGCAGTGCATTTCCACTGCTGTCTATCCGCTGTGTGTTGCCAGACTTTGATCTCTGTCTCTTCAGCCTTCCAAACCCTGTACCCGAGGGTGAGCTTGGTTGCTTAGCCTCTTGGTCGGCCTTCTCCTCGTTTATCTTTGACATCCAGCTCTCCGTCTCTCCTTCCACTTTCTCCTGAGAGGCTGTGGAGGTTGTCTCTACATACTGCTGGATGAGAGAGTTGCACCTCTCGCACACACCGTTCCGTTGAAGACGGGTGCTGCCCCCACTGGTCGTCACGGTAACGACCTTGTTTCCAACAAGCCAGCTTTGACTTTGACCTCCAGCCAAAAGGAACTCTGAAACCGGTGACCTGAAATTTAAAAAAAAAAAAAAAAATTAGGATAACCTTAAAGTGGAACTAAAAAGAAGAAAGCTACTGAAAATCATTTCTGTGTTACAATCACATTACGACCTTTGGTTGCAGAGATACACTGTATTATCATATGTTGAGACTTGTAATCAACAGTAAAGCTAATGTTTAAAGCCTTGGTGCACTAGTTTGGCCAGGAGGGATAAGACCTCCCTGGTGGTCACTAACAGGTGGTTATCTCATCAAATCAGCTCTCATTAAACATAAGAAAAAGTGGATCATGGGGGATCAATGGTCACCGATTAGGCATTGTTCGTTATATAGAGGACGCAAGTAGCTATAAGTAGTGCAGTGGGGCTGAAGTAATAAAACCAGGTTTATTTGTATTAGATTTATATTACAATTGTGGCAGCTTTAAGGCTGCATTGCATAATTTCACATGTAATCATCAGTCAATCATTGGCTTATTACCACAGGCCTGCAGTACTATCGTGATTCTACATGTAGAATAATGTGACATATATATGTATGGCACATGCTGGAGTATCTATCTCACCTCTTTGGATAGGTAGCCAGTGTTGAGTAGGTGTACCTAGCCATCATGTCTAGACAGGTCTGAGTGAGGAGTCTGTTGAGCATATCTAGAGCCTCTTCTGTTGTGAGTGCCTTTGAACTGCTTCCATCTTCACCCTTTCCTTTGCCTTTCTCATTCCTGACAGGGTAGATAAAGAGACAATATTAAATGCAAGACTCTGAAATGAGTTATCTACTAAAGCACAACTTTCTGATGTCTTACACGTAAAAGCTTACTCAATACCGGTCACACTCATACTTAAGAAAACACTACAAAGCCGGTAAGGATGCACTAGAATAGGAAAAGCTGATATTCATATTCATCACACAGAATGTGTAATAGTTGCAGTACATACACTTAGGCGCTTATCTTTACTTTTACTTTTTTTTGCTTCTTTGTCAAGTAGATGTATGCTACTATTCCATCATACTTCTTTAGCTGGATTACTTCCCACATAGAATACCTTTTCCTTTTAGGATGTAAAGAGCAACCATTCTGATAGAAATATGTGTATTTCAGGTAAAGTATGTAACTATTCTCTTGTGAGAAATACATGCAACCCTTAAAAATTAAACACAAGCCTCTAAGCATATCGTTTTCAACACATACATGTACATGTATATTGTCAGGTGTTATTACTAACATTTTAGTCCTGTCTGTGAGACTGCTGCTTCTCCTAAGCTTCATGATTGGTGGAGAGCTGCTACCATCAAAGTCTGGTACAGGTCTGAGTGCATTGGCTTGTAGACCCTGGTAGCAACAAAACAATTCATAAAACTCCTAAAGGGGCTATCTCACTGAGCGGCGTATGCTTGCAAACGTAGCGAATTTGGTGTTTCGGCACGGTTTGTAAAAGGTTTGTAAAAGGTTGCAAGAAAGTTCGCAAACAATTTTTCTTGTCACAAAGAAATTTTGGACATTCAAAAAGGCGAACCCTGATTTTTCCGCAACATTCGCAAGCATTCGCCGCTCAGTGAGATACCCCCTTAAAGGTTAATATCAACATGAAAATATCAGTTTTAATAGTTACAAAGATCCTTGATCGCTAAAATTTTAATACATATTGTTTCAATAACAATTAAAATTTAGAATAATACATGAGGTCATTTAGAATTAGATATGAATTATGAATAACATATATATGAATTTTGCATACATATTCCCAAAAGAACTGAAGAATGATGATGACGGAGGCTAATCTTACCCTTGTGATGCAATTGACAAACTCTCTCCTGAATGGCAGACGGCATTTGATGAACCACATGGCAATTACATGATGGGCCAGCGATACTACATATAGGGAAAACCTGCAAAGGGGAAAATAGCCACAATTGTATGCTCTGGTATAATCATTACAAATTAATTATTTTTAAAAAAATGTCTGTGAAAGAAACCCAAACAAAGAAAATCACATGATCAATATGTACATGGAACTTGACACTAGCTAGCTTCTTTATTAAAGACAGTGATGATTAAATATTCAAGTGTTAAAGACAGTGATAGTAAAATATTCAAGTGCATATAAAGCTTAGCTTGTCCTTACAATAATATTATAACATTGGATATTTATATAGCGCACATATTCACCCTGCAAGGTGCTCCAATATTACCCCATCTCTAGCTAGGCTACTGATTTCGGTGCTCACAGCATTCAAGGAATTCCTTCCTACCGGGTACCCATTTGGCACCTGGGTGGAGAGTGGCAAGTGTTGATCAATGTCTTGTCAAAGGACATTAGTGCTGCGGCGGGACTCGAACCGCATACCCTGTGATCCACAGTCCGGTGACATATCCACTAGATCACACACCTCTACCTTATGACACCGTATCTTTAAGTAGACTGTGTTGGCTTCCTAACATTGCTTGTATGGCTAAGAAGTATTATTCAGTGAAATGTCTCCCACTTACTTGAAAGGGTTGGTGTAATGGAGAGCCACAGCAAAGATACTCATGTATTCACTCTCAACAAAGTTAGCGTACAGCTTAGGAAACCAGATTAAGCCTGATGATAAAAAGTATAAAGGGGTTAAGTATTTCTTCTGCCTGACAAAGTAAATCTTGAAAACAAAAAAGAACAATATCATATTGAATTATACAGCATTATTGAATACCTGTAAATCTCTCATTACCAATGCATTACTGAAATAGGCCTTCATTGAAATATGCACATATATATTGTGAATGTACACCTGTATGTGTAAGTTATAATTCCATAAATCCATATCATTTATGAAATGCCCATTCATCATCACCTTATTCCAAGAGAATAGTTTCAAGAAGAAAGAAGTGGTAACATATTACATCAAACACTGGTGTCTTAAACAAACAATATGTGAGAGATATTAAGTGAGAGACTGGCGAACAAGGTTATGAATCTGAAAGTTATGAATCTCTTCACATTCATAAGCTGGTACAACAGTCCCTTTTCAGGACTCTTCTCATGAATGAATATCTCTCTTAAATTTCTTTACCTCTAACCATATAATACTATTAAGTAGACCTCCAATGGACGAAACCCAAAGAACACAGAACCTTTCTCTCTCTCTCTTTCCTTCTATCCACTTCCAAACCAAAGGTCCTTTCAGGACTACCCACATGGTGAAACCATAAACCTATGCATTTATAAACACCACCATGCATATTACTTTCAAAGATCATTGGACAATATGTGGCTCAAACCCAAGACTTGAACCCATCTATCAGAGGTACAATCAGTGGATGAATACCAGTAAAAACTCAACATGGAATAAATAGTGTGGCCCTCTATCTAGGGAGGAGGCACGATAGCTCAGTTGGTAGAGCAGTGGTCTCGTAATCCGGTGACCCGGGTTAGAAACCAAGTCGATGCGCTAGTGCCCTTTGGTAAGGCATTAATCCTCATTACCAGGTCCCTCGGAGAGGACCTAAAGCCGTCAGTCCTCTGGTTGCTTACTAACAAGCATTTATGCTTTCTTAGCAGTCAGGTAAAATAACCACCACTACTACCACCACTATCGCTTTACTTACTTGAGAGGAACTCAAGGACAGGGATGGCCATGGTTGCAGTAGCTGACATCTGAGACATGACCAGGATGATCGAAGGCAACACCTTCAACATGGTCTCCTGCATCTCAATGACACACAAGGTCAAACCATCCACACACTGCTGGGCACACTTCAACTTCAGGCCCGCCTCAAAGCACTTGATCAGGTACACCTGGAGATAGAACAGGACACCGATCATGTACTTACACTGAATGCATTGAGTACTAACTGACAATAACCAAAATGTCACAAAGGAATTGATCTTTATTATGAAGGGCAAATATTAAGGTATAATAATATTCTGTTAAAAGTAAGAAAAAAGATACATTTGTTTTGAATGCAACTTAAGCCTAACTGAGATCAATGTAAAGCACTTTTCATTTACTATTTTCTATGATGTTTTTCATTGCATACTTAAAGGTAATACAAAGTTTTGGTATGGGGTCATGAATTTGGTTCAAATGAACATATTGGAAGCATATAAGATTTTACAATATTCAATGATCGTTGTCGCGGTTGAAATTGAGTCTAAAGTGATGATACTGTAAATAATAAACTCTTTATGTTGTATAGCTCCCTCTCAAGACTGATATTACTTTATCTTTAAAACAATGTTTCTTGATTACAATCGACCGATTTGCTATTCCCGTTTGGAAAGTATACATGTATATCAGAACTGCATATTCTGAGATTTTCATGGTCGCAGCTACTATGAAATGGCTTTAGGCGCTATTTAAATTTGAAATTTACCGGAAGCCCCAGTAAATTTTGATTATTCAATTTGCTTGAAAGCAGAAGTGTTTTACAGCTCACTGTGAAATGTATCATATAACAACCTCTTCAAAATATCAAAGAGAATACATAAATGACCTGGCATCTCTTCATGACTGAGAAGGATCCAGGTTAGAAAGTCACTGTAATATAATATGTAATACCTTCTTCTGTTGGTCAAGCAGCGTATGGTATGGCACCAAGGCAGTCAGGGCACTGTAGATACCAGTATAGAAATCAATTCTGTTGAATCCTTCAGAGCGTTGTAAACGACTCATGTGACTTCGGTCCTCAACCTGTTACCACAAATGAGAAGAAGAAAAAAAGAAGGATTTAAATGCTTATATTTTTTTCATTTTGTCAAATTCAGTTTTGTCATAGGTAACCTCATGCATTTTTGTGGATTGATATTTGTGGTTTAATTAACAAAGTACATTAGCTGAGGATTCCTCTCAAATAAAACAGAAATAATATCATATATGACAGTGAAATACTATGTACAAATAGAAATTGTGGGGCGAGTTCCTCACAGTGGTTTGAATAATATACAAATCAGATTGCCCTCCACTTCTCAAGGAGGTGTGTGGACCACAGACATTAAAACTTCCACAGGTAATACCTTTCAGATGCGTCATAGAACTACATGCAATTTCTATGAATAGGCAAAAGAATAGCCTGCATAGTAAAGCACAAGATGAAATTTAATCTTGATAACTTTGACTTTATTTAAAGCCCCTCTGCACTAGTTTGGCCAGGAGGAATTAGACCTCCCTGCATGGTCACTGATAGGTGGTTATCTCATCAAATCAGCTCTCAATTAACATTAGAAAAAGTGGACCATGGGGGACCAATGGTCACCGATTAGGCCTTGTTTGCTATATAGAGGGCGCAAGTAGCTATACGTAGTGCAGTGGGGCTTTAAGGTCTTACCATGGAGCAGAGAACCACACACAGGTTCTCCATGTTAGCATTAGCTGCTAGGACCAGGTTCTTGTTCTGAAGAGCTTTGGTAAGACAAGGCAGAACCATGGATAGAACCTTCCAATGAGTTTCCTGATTAGAATAAAGAAAAATTGTGGGTTAATCATTTTATTCTAACTTTAGTTATAAAGGAACAGAGACATTATGACAAAGACATTCAAAGAAAAGGAGAACACATCAAGAAAAGCCCAGGACTTGATCTGTTTTGTGATTCAAGCAGGGCAGGTAACATAACAAGATACAAATCATTAAAAATAGCTTTTCAAAATCAACATGGTAGTTATACAGATTAGGTAGCCTCGTACTGTGATAAAAGTTATAAAATATTAAAAAATAGTAAATAGTAATTTCATCTTTCATTTTCACTAAACCAAAGAAAATGTTGAGATTACTGACTTTTTAAGACATGCAATCAGGGGTATTCCTGACAAATTGTAATACATAATTGTAAGAAAGGCGATCGGCTTGTAAATGTGATGGGATTCCTGACTGACCTAAAGGTGTATAATTATGATTGCAGCATGGGTTTCAGAATCTTAGACAAAGTTGCCCAATCCCTTTAATGCTACCTAGGCTGTTGCTATCTTACCTCTCTCAAGCAGGTTGTGATCATCTTGAAGGCCTGGATGAACGGGATGATGGTAGGTTTAAGATGTCTCTCACCCGGAGGCGGTGAGCTGCATACTGGTGGGGATGTCTTCCCTGCTAGCTCCATCTCTAATCTAAGAGACACACAGATGGATGGATAGAATTGTTTATCTCTAGGTATGAAAATTAAAGTTATAGCTTTTATTCATAGGAATTTCAACTCATCATGCAACTTCATCAAGGCCTGAGTAAACATTTAAATGTGCTTTACTTTAAAAAAAAAAGTACTATCTAACTAGATAAATTAAAAAAAAATGCATTTTATGTAACTTCAGCTCTCATTTTTCTGCATACCATCTCCAATGTCATGTACTTTAATTTAAAGCACAACTATACAGTATTATGGTAAATGTAGAGATAATATAGAATTACTATCATCAAATCAAATCAAATCTAATCCAATTTAGTATCATTGGTGATCAGTAGACTAAGCCTCAGAAAAAATATCAAGGAGATATACATAACATGTATTTCTAAAGGATAACAAAGATTCCACGTCTATTGATAAAAGTTTTGACAGCGAGGGAATTTAGAAGATTACTGTGATCACCATAGTATGTCAACAATGAAACTCTGAAAAGAGGAAAAAATAATAGGCATGTTAGAGCAAAGGGAAGAAAAGAGAAAGAACTTATGATCCAGCTCACCTTGAATCACATAGTATATAGGGGCTATACTTGTAGATACCCCTCTCTCCCGGGAAGCCTAGTCTACACATGGAGTCTGCTCTCAACTGCAGCAGGAACTCAAACACCTGCAAATAACAACAAGTAATAATACAGTGAAACAATATTATCATTATCAATTTCATTATAAACTAATCAATTTATAGACATACCTATCCTAATTACGTCTGATATTAATTACAATCAATATGAAATATTATACTCATGAGCAATGATACAGTGAAACATTATTATCATCAATAGACACACCTACCATAATTACTTCTCATACTAATTACAATTATTATGAAATATTATACTCCTGAGCTTACATTAATTTATTTGATAATGTGTAATAATTTGATTGTAGCACATTGTTATTCATATATTTATGTATCAGACTCTACGGTTTCTTTGAATTTGAGTAAATTATTTCTACCGTTGTTATCTATCTGTCTGTGTTTTTAATTTGTATTTAAAATCCAACCTCAAGTTTTGGTTGCAATAAAGAAATAATAATACAAGGACCAATTAATTGAGGGAGATAAGAAACATGGTCACTACGAGCATGTAATAACGGTACAGGGCCCCATTTCACAAAACTTGTCATCAGTGACAAATGATAGCTTTTGTTATAAGCTACTGAAATCCTTGCTTCTGATTGGTTATCAGCAGATTTGTCACAGATTTTTTTCATTTGTCATTGAAAAAAGGCTTTATGAAACGGGTCCCTGGTTTCACCGAAATGCATCGTACAATTAAGGGAAACAGAGAATGTGGTATTTATTAACAAAGGTCTTTCTTTACAGGTGATCGCTATTTTAAGGTAGATTTGACTGTAATTACACAACAATACTTGCAAGAAATACATCTCTAATTGAGACAAAGTAATCAAGATACACCAAACCTGGAACTGTAAAAACTATGTCTAAATGTAGATACTGATTTTACCAAAAGTGAATGAATGAATGAAAAAATAACTTTCAATCCTTACCTTGGCTCTGATGTTGCTAGCCATGTCTGAATTGTATTTGTGCTCATACTGCTGCTTCATGTGGGTGCCAAGCAACTCAAATGCAAATACGGCATGGGAGGAGGGCACACGGTACATCTTGACCTGAAGGAGGAGGTGGCGGACAAAAGAGATGGAGATTAAATGAGAGAGTATGTAGAATAAAGCATGGAATTTAGTACTATAAGAAACATTTTCAAAAAAGTTGATGATATGCAAGTGCTTAAAATATATATTACCTTTACTATTTTTACATATGCTGAAGTTAAAAGAAGATATCATTGTTGCCTTCATCATAACTTTTATTCTAATACCCTTCCCCCCCAAAAAAAAAAACATCAAGAAAGTAATCATTGTTGAAATCAATATTATTGTCATCCATGAGCCTCTTCCCCTTTAATGCTATCATCATCGGATCATTTTCACCAAAATTACTAGCATACTTGTGGTGATGATGATGATAATGATGATGAAAAGAATGATGATAATCATAATCATTCCAATTAGCATCACAAATATCACCACTATAAGTATCTTCATTATATTTATCTCCACTACCAGCACCATCCCACTCCCTCTCCTCCTCCTCTTGATCACTAGCACTTTAATCTCCTTTAAAGGCCGTCTGTACTAGTTAGGCCAGAAGGGATTAGACCACCAAGCGTGGTCACTGACAGGTGGCTATCTGATCAATTCAGCTCTCAATTGACATAAGAAAAAGAGGATCTGGGGGGACCAACGGGCACTGCTTAGGCATTGTTTTCTATAAAGAGGGAGCACGAAGCTTCAAGTAGTACAGTGGGGCTTAACAGACCATCTGCTATCATACCTTGAAGAGCTCCAGCAGACCTGTGACAGCTGTCATCACATCAACCAAGTCTCTTTCTTCTTCTGAATGAGGAGGAGTATGATGCGACTCTACTCCTCCTCCTCCTCCTACATGTGATCTCACATGCATGGTCTTCATCACAACCTGGACGCAGAAAACAAGGAAGAAAATCCTTCATGAGATGTCATCATATATCACATCTTTGATTGAACAAAAATAATAATCAAAGCATGGTAATGGAATACTTTATTTGAACATAAATTTGAAAAAATCTGTTGTTTGTGTTCTACTTCTGTTTCTTTCCCTCAACTTCGAAGTGATCAAAGTGTCAGCTGAACAAATATCAAAATAGAGTTGCAATGTACATGTACAAGTAAGCAAAAGCTGTCTCGGATATTAAAGTCAATTACACAATTTGATAAAACATGGTTAATTGGGATCTTTGAAGATCCATAACACTTTTTTTCTTCATATTAACATTTACTAGAGGAAGTGTAAAGAATTTTTATTTCATTGACTTCAATCCTTTCCACAGAGTGAGCTGTAAATCACATCAAACATAAATAATTTGAAGAGATATATTGAAACATACCCATGCACCGTGAAATTAGTTCATTTTAAATTAACTAATTACAGAATTACAAGAAAATTTCATCCTGGGACGGTTAATTTATAAGAACCATTTATAAACTAACATCAGGGTGCTACAAGAATTTTTTTCACCACTTGCCCTGTCGGGCAAGTGGGTTTTCAATTTACTTGCCCAAACAATATTTCCACTTGCCCAAAACTTTAAAGCGAAAAAGGACTCGAGGTTAAAGCATTTATTATCTCGTAATAAATATCTATAAATATCATGCCAAAATTTGTAAATTCTTACTAAATAATAATATTGAAGATATTTTATGATAAATCTCGGATAAGTATGCGAAAACTAGACTAAACAACGTCGCTAAAACCATGAAAACAAAACAACAACGGCTTATATTCTGGGGGTCTCGATACTATTATCAAAATGACTCGCTCGGTCGGATCTTGAGACCGCAGTAATAAATTGAAAACGAGACAAAAACATTCATCTGATTTATATGAGCAGCGAGTTTTAAATAATATGTTCACAATCATTAACAGTCATTATGAATAAATATCAAACATTTGACTTTTTGTACTTACTAGAAAATCCCTGTTGTTTATTCCATTCCGATTCGCACGTGTTCATTTCCCTAGAATAATGACGTCATATTTGGCGTGATTCAACCAATCGGCAATCAGAGAATAGCAAAGGCCTGTCGGTGCGGCCTGCAGAGCTAGAGAGAGAGAGCGCGAATAAGCTCGCAGCTGGTACGATCGCGCTAGCTGTCTCTAGCTAGCTCACGGCCGGCCGTGCGTGGAGGCGGAGCGGCATTCATGGCTTGAAGTGTCACTGTTGCATGCGCGCTGAGCTAGCTGAGCTGGCTAGCTGTCTGTGAAGTTTTTTCGAAATCGGAACGATCGCTTTTTTGCTTCTGGATTTTGACGACGGGTAAGAAGTTGACGGGTGAATGGTAGAGTTCTTGGACACTAGGAAATTACTGTAAAAGTATCACTTGCCCGAATCGGGCAAGTGATAATTTGATTTACTTGCCCGACGGCTCAATTTGGTTGCCCCGGGACGTCGGGCAAGCGGGTTTGTCGCGCCCTGCTAACATGCAGCATAAACTGATATGAACTGACCTTTTCTATAATGTCCAGTATGTCCAGACAGAAAGGACTTTGACAGACCTTGGCTGAGTCCATCAGCAGCTTGACCGCACATTTTCTGACCACTGGGTCTCGGTCATCACAGATGGACTTCAGCTGGGGTAGAGCTACCATTTTTATCAGGTCATCCTGGAGAAGTAGAGGAAAAACAGAGGAACAGGAAGAATATTACAAGATAATCAGGCAGAGTTTGAAATAGATGACATAATCCCATACAAGCTCTAATGAGTTATGTCATCATTTTTTGAATGATCTTGTCTTGCCTCTAATGTTACAGTCCATAAAATATGGGATTCTTTAAGTAGAAGAATACAAATCTAACTTCTTGTATGTATTAATTTATGAGCCAAAATGTTGTCTGATATAGGAGATAAAAAATATAAAGCACTGAAATCTTTGAATTGGGAGCATATTACAAATTTTCTCATGAAATTACAGCTGTTATTTTTTTTTACAAGTTCTATTCACATTTTTTCAGTTAAGGTATATTCCAATATTAAAGACAGCAGCTAAAATGAAGGGGAAAAAAAGATTTACAATTCCCAATTTGAAAGAAGGGAGTCGGAACTGCAATAGGTTAGCCTTAAAAAGCTTTTTTTTGGACAGGTGTAAATATACTATCTCACGCGAAAAAAACACAGAAAAACAACAACGATAGGTCACCTCATAGAGACTCCCACTTGAGTGAAGTGTCGAGGATAAGACATTGAGGGCAGCCTCCCTGATGACGGTACGACTCTCAGATCGGAAGTAGCGATCTAGGAGCTTCTGAAGGTTTGGGATCCAGTTCTCTTTGGTTGGATGGATGGCTTGGGCTCTGTATCTTATCAGGCATAGTACTGAACTATCCTGCACACAGAGAGAAGGTGGATACAAAGGTAGGAGTAATGATGGTACAGGTCACAAGTAGAAGAAATATTAGATGCTGCATACATATCAGATCAAAGGTGATTTGATATTAGCTCCAGGCTTTGTTTTTGTCAAAAATATTAGGGGTAAGCTTTGATTTGCTATTGGGTTAAGGTCAAGGTTTAGTATTCTCATCACACTTAGGCATTGTTTATACGGTTAACAACTGAATTGTTCATACCCTTAATAAAATTTGATGTTTTTCAAAACTCAAATGCGTCCTACAAAATACTTTTTTAATCAAATTTTAAACTTCTCTTCTATTAAATGTAACTAGGTAATGTATGCGTACATGTATTTTACACACCTATTGGAGGAAAAAAGGAATTCATTCACAAAGACAAGGAAGTAGTTCCACTTACAGGCCTGAGACGAGCAAACTCTTCTACGATAGCAAAGAGCTGTTGCTGTGATCCATTGAAACTGTTCTTCTCATAAAGCCTCTCTATCATTGTAAGGAGATCATGGAGCTGAGTGGGAAGGTATTCATGACTCACTGCATACTCCTGCTCAAAAGAAAACAAAAGGAATTCCACAAGTCAGAATTAATCCTATTTGGATTTGCTGAAAAGCAACATCCTTTATTTAGATAGATAGTCAAATTTATTTCATTTATCATTAAAAACATTTAAATAAAATAACATACATTATTACCCATATCAGACATCTGAGCTGGTCATTTACAAAACCCTATTGCCCTAGTTTTCATTAGCAGTGGGAACGGAAGGGTATATTCTTTGTATTTTCCTTGGTCTCCCTGCCCGTATAGACTTTGGTGTAGAGACGAGTGAAAATATAGTCTCATATTGACCGCGCCGTATTTTGTAATTTTCATTGCGCATCTATTAAACCTGCTCACTTTGCGCGCACTCTATTGTGACGTAATAATCACACCAAAGGCACACTGTTTGCAGTGTATCAACAATTTCATCCAGCACTGCTGGTTGACAAAGTTTGTTCAGTTCTTTGAGGTTTTCATGGTTGATTTTGCTCTAGATGTCTGATTTGGATAACAATAAAAATATTGACTGGCTTAACTTTCGGTAGATGCCACATACATTGCCCACACAGGACCCATATTGCCCTCGTCTTTTACTCGGGGCAATATGAGTCTAGTTTGGGCAATATATGTGGTATCTCCATAAGGGCCGGTCAATATTATATAAATATTGCATACCTTTAAAGATAAAATAACATACATTACAAAGATAATCATACAATATAATATACATCATAAAGGTAATCTGGACAAAATATATGGAAAAGTGAGTATCTATGAGAATGAGGAGACAGCTAGAGAGGAAATGCCTTACAAGCTTTCTGGTTAAAAAGTTTTTAAATTGAACTCAAAGTTTTGAATACAATAAATATAGAGAAACTCAAAACAATCTCTAGATCAGCTTTAACAATGGGGAAACATGATAAACCATGATCTAACTTCTCTTCTTAAATTGATTCTAGACTGAGCTGAACCTTGATTTGATTTTTTTTAGTACAGTATAATGAAAAATAAACTTTTCAATCGATACAGTATATATGTTGTTTAGGTTTATCTTTACTCATAAATTCATTATATTCACACAGGGGTAAAATGTTGTACCTGTATTTAAAACACTTCTTGATCAAGAAATAAACATTATGAGCTAAACAATATTTTAGGAATTAGATTAGATTAGATGATTCATGCCCAATCTGCAAAACATTCTGATGTATCGTCATTAAATGGCAGATTGAGTGTGCATATGATTATAAAACAGACAACTTTTTTAGCTTTCCATAAAGACACTTTATAATATAATTAAATGAGCTAAACAGGTAAAGTGTGAATAAGGTTCCAATACTTTGTACAGCCATATTTATTAAGGAAAAATGAAAGATCAAGCAATGAGAGAAGTATGACAGACATCTTACCTCAATGTTTCTGAAGAGTTTTTCTATAATTCCTAAAATGATATCCCAGGTGACCGCTTGAATGTCCTGTCCATTCTTCTTGACCAGTCTCTGTAAGGACAGGGTCACTTCATATGCCACCAACACATGCTTGCAGGTCAGGGCCTGAAGTGGAGGGGAAAGACAGAAAGAGAGAGAGAGAGAGAGAGAGAGAGAGAGAGAGAGAATATAAATTATTCTTTCATAGTTGATGGAAAAGGGAATAAATGATGTGTACGCAATGAGAAAGACATAAAGTGGATATAAAGACATGACTGTACATGTATTGCAAAGTTAGATAAAGAATTACAGAGTTAAATACAAATCCATACCTTGGAAATGGAGGCGAACACATATTGTGTTCATCACTCCATACAATAAATAACAGTTGTCATCTTTGAACAAGACATACAAAATTGTTTGTCAGTGTATTAAATGAGGTTTTCTTATCTCTGCTGTGATATATTTCCCTGAGTCTCTTACCCTCTCAAATGATGGCAGGACAGAAGTGAAGTTGATGTGACGCAACGATTGTACCTTCATGGATCCCCATCGTGCCATACCAACAAAAAACACTGCCCCACGTAGCAGCACCACATCACTGATGTTGTGGCTGTCCAAAATAAAGAGAGTCAAGACATAAAGATTGATATTATTCTAAACTTGCATTAAGTTACATATCATATATGATTTTCAAACTACTGTCATCTTGGCGTTATGGCCAACGAAAAGAAGGAAAAAACAGGAAAATAGAAAAATAGAAAAACAAATCTATCGTGGCTTGAGACATTAAAAACAGCAGAAGGCAGCCACCGCAAAGAAGGTCAAGTCAGCCCCCAAGAAAGCGAGGAAGCCAGTAATAACTTTGTGGTAATAGACATTTAGCTGATCTTCAGTTGTCAATAAAAACAGTTAAATCTAATGTACATGAATCAATCACTTGGATAACTTCACTGGAGCTTCATTTCAAAGCAGTGCAAAAATTCAAAGCCTTTATCTGAATCACATACTTTTTGTGTGGTACATGCCACAACACAGAAATAAGAATGAAAAATCATCTGATACCATAATGCTTTGATTTCTCCTTGTGTCATACAAATAGATTAATTAGTTTTATATGCAGACAGTATGCAAACATACATGTATTGCAAGAACATGCACTCAGAGTACCGTTCCTTACCTATCCTCCATTATACAGCACATGGTATAGATTGCACTGTGTCCAAGATGGGTTCCTAGAAGATTACGCATTAGCTGAAAGGAAATCAAATAAAGACGTGTTATCAATCTTATGAATCTTTAATAAAAGTATCCCAAATATAACATGTACAGGTGGGTCAAGTAAAGAATAAAAGAACATTTATCAAACAAATAAAGGAACATATTTGATAAATATGCATCATATTCTTTCATTAAACTTACATACAAGGAAAAATACAGGGTGCTGCAACGTAGCGACCAATATTTACATGACTTATGACTGTCAATTATATGTTGTTCCTGTAAAATTACTTTGAAGCAAGATTCTAAATGTAAATATGAACAATTATCCTCTATGGACATCATAAAGAAATGAAAAGAAAAGAGTTTGTAAAATGTATTCATCATTATTAAAAAAATAAATAAAAGCAGTATACACGTACACAATTCCAGACCTTTGATGGTGTGTAATCTTGTAAAATTTGTGTTTATGGAAATATTGGTTATTGCAGATGGCCTACCTTCCAGCTGGACTGGCAGAATCTCTTGACACTGACTGTCCTACAGAGGGCGGTAATGAAGTGATAAAGAGACTCGCTAGGCAAGCAGCTATAGCAGATCACAGCATCTAAGACATGGATGGCTTGTTCTATATCCCTCTCTTTCTCTGTTCTACTGCAGATGGAGCAAGTATGCCTGAAGGAAAAGAGGGGAAAGAATGTTGGAATGTTCAGAGAATTCCTTGCTTACTATTACAGGGATGCCAGTTGGAATTGATGAGAGGGCCTGAAAATCACAGAGAATGAGCTATTTTGTACACAAAAAAGTCTAAACTATGGTCTAAAAATAACTTGCAAGGGCCTGAAAACTGGCATCCCTGCTATTAGAGCCCTGTGTGATTATATTAGTGATCAAGGCTCTCTATCTACTTCTCATCATCATCATCATCATCATTTATTAAAGTCAGCATTTTCCCTTTTACGAGGGGTTAATGACTTTCATGCCCTGATGACACTCCCTCCCTCCACTTCTTGTATTGAGCATCCGTTCCATGATTTAGACCAACCTTATTGCTTTCTTTTTTCCCCATATCTTTCCTTAAAATCTTTCGTCTTCCTTTCCCTCTAACACCATCTACTTCCAGATCCCATGTTCTTTTCACATCATCTTCCCTTTTTTTCCTGGTTATTTAACATACTATTCAGCTCTTTGAATAGATCCATGTACATGTATTTGACACACTTTCTACATTGAATACTTGTTGAAAGCCCTGGATATTGTATCTAGCAATACTTGTTCAGTCATAATGAGAGGGAAAATGCTGACTTCAATAAATGATAATGATAAACTGGTATACACTTCACTTCTTAGTAAATATGGCACAAGAATTGTTCATGTTCTTTCCCCTAAACAATACTCAAATCTCACCTGCACAAAGGAACTTGGAACTGCAACATGTATAATTCTGAAATCTCTTTGATTAACAAATAAATTGAGATGGTAAGCACCTAAAAGCGAACTTACTGAACTAAGCCAGCTATGATATGATCATCAAGGTAGCAGGAGTTATATTTGATGACATTCACCAAGACCTGAAGAAACCCAGCAGTTCTGCAGAAACAAAAGAGGTCATTAGATACATCCATCAATCTTTGATTTTTTTTGACAAGGCAAGAATTACATTACATTACATTACATTACATTACATACTTACAAAGAATGAAAAAGTAGCATTCTTGTAGCAGTATCCAACACATTCCCAACATGATTTTTTTGGGAACGATGATCATAGATATTCATTAAGAAATAGAATGACTGAGATATATTGAAATAAGGAATTATTTTGTGTATTGTTTTATTTTCACATATGGCACAACTATTGGTCTGTGACTTGTACAAATTTAGGGCTTTGCAAACCTCCAAACCCCAAAATATAACTAAGCACCTGGTGCAAAAGGATAAAGAAGTTAATATGGACCTGAGCTCCAAACAAGACAGATCTAAAGGGGTGGTAACTCCTCAAGATAATAACATTCTGGTTTTATAGTTTACTTAACAAATTAGCAATCACTCTATGCACTTCACAGATACATTACTGCTCATCAGATTCAGGCTTGCCTGCATACAATGCATGCACATTCTCCACTCCCTAGGGAGCATTCCAGCCAGAAGCCATTTTACAGATGGTCAAAAGCTGAAAAAACTACAATGACTTTCTCATCCTACCAGGGACTCATTTAACCTGGGTGGAGAGTAGCAAATGTGGATTAATATCTTGCCAAAGGACAAAAGTGCCGGGCCGGGATATGAACCCTTGACCCTTGGATTGAGAGTCAAGTGAATGAACCACTATACCCCGATACCACCTCTACGATGACAACACAAGACATATATACCGGTACTTACTTTCCATAGCTGATGACATCTGGCATCCACAGCATAAGAAAAGGTCCCATCTCCTCCTCAAAATCTAACAGATTCTTGCCATTGTCACTAAGAGCTCGCAACATGTCCAATCTACAAATGTGAGATATTAAAAGGTCGAGTCGGTAAAAGGACATGAACAGAAGATATTTTTCAACGTTTACATACTATCTGGTTACATCTTAATATACAAATACACAGGTTAAATATATCCCTCTAAAATCTACTATCAAATCTGTCAAATGTTAATCCTGTATAATGATGGAA
Source organism: Strongylocentrotus purpuratus (assembly GCF_000002235.5). Taxonomy (NCBI): domain Eukaryota; kingdom Metazoa; phylum Echinodermata; class Echinoidea; order Camarodonta; family Strongylocentrotidae; genus Strongylocentrotus; species Strongylocentrotus purpuratus. Next base: position 5,718,164 of record NW_022145599.1, on the reverse strand, counting down.
TATGTCTTACTTAGCTAGATGAAGGAAAAAATATTAGCTCCACATTGAGTTGTAACACTTATAATGGAAATAAACAGCACATTTCCCCCCCCCCCCATGTTTAAACAGGTGAAACAGCCCCCCCCGTACTAACCTCTGAGGAAGGTCTTCAAAGATGTTGTGTCCCTTGACCACCTGAAAGAAGTGATATCGCATTGGACCAAGGAATTCAGACTGGAAAAGAATGAGGAAGAATCCATGGATTAATCAGATAAGATTAGTAATGATGGTTGATTTAACTTCTTCTTCCTTCAATTTCCTTTTTCTTTTCATTTCACTTGAAAAATAGAGGGGGACATTACAGGTCATCTCCAGATATAAAATTCATCCCCAGACAAGTAATAATATTTGAATACGAGTCAAACATAACCCTTATTACATACACGCCCTCTGGGCCACAGTTTCTTCCATGAATTGAGTATTTTAGGAAAATAATTTCTTTGCCAACCAGGCAACATGACATGGACAGGACTAAAGGCCACAACAAGAACACCCTATGCTACATAAATAAGCAAACAATATCACTACAATTTAAGGACGTGCATTAAAGACATAAAAGTATGTACCGGTATGTACTTTTATTATGCTGTTCAACATGTATATCTCAATCTGCAATTGTTTTTAAAATTTTATGTTGATCCTTTGAAAAATGAAAATAAGGTTCAAGATATAGTTCAAGTAAATACATATTTCAAATTTGTTTATAACACTTTTAGAGGATATAGACTAGATATTTTTATGTAAAAAAGAAATATAAAGATGTACTATGGCTTACCTGACCGATTATTATGCATTTGAGGAAGTGAAGAACAAGATGACGATGATCTGTATTGACTTGAGGGTCTAACAGATCCGATATCAATACCCATATTGCCTCTATTCCATTCTGTAGTAAACAAATACAGTAAAGGGAAAATTATAGTTGTCAATAGATAAACTAACAAGCCATATATAAATGTAGTACATTTGTTTCCTTACTTGTTAATTTGTTCTCCCCTGCTAAAATACAAAACAGAACAAACTTATAATAAATAGTCAAGTCTTTGGCAATGTTTGAGAGAAAGGATTTCACTCACAAAAGCTGAATCCATTACATAAACAAACCAATTGTTCATAATGATAAAATGAGAATTTCAATTAACAATGGACTTTTATTAAGACGTAAATTCATGTACACTGGTTCATTTCAAATCTAAATAATGAAAATACAAAGTCGGGTAAGAATGATCTCCTTTAATAATGGAACGGATGGGGAAAGATAATATCATTTTTTTAAATTTTTTTATTTTCTACTGCTAAGGAAATACAATAACAACCACAAAAGAAAGAAAGAAAGAAAGAAAATAATCTCATACAGGTACAGTACAGAGCAACGAAGTGTGACATCATATTAGCCAAGTTTTCAAGGTTGCTGGTTCCAAACAATGGCGTGGTGATCACACCAGTGCCAAACATTGAATTTGCCCTGCTCCAGCCCATTGCTTGAATGATGTCGTGGTGAACCTCATGCGTAGGCTCTGTTGTTTGGCACCAGTAACCTGAACGTTGAGCGAATTAGTGCTTTGCAAGCAATCACTGGTTAATATATTACTGTGCATTGATTACTCACATCTTCAAGTTTCTTTTCACCAACGAGGGCACTCAAGTGATTGATAGCTTTCATCCGAACATTCAATGGACTCTCTCGACTCAAATCCTGGAAGAAAAAAAAAAACAGTAATAAAAATAGCCAATTCATTGAAAACAGGTGGCTACTTGATGATTAATTGGGAATACAATGAAGGACCATGAATTATCTTTGCACATGCATACATATTTATTTGTTTGTAGATTAAAGAAAACTGATTCTGAAGAATAAAAGATTATGAAATGAATTCATAAAAATTCCCTGAAACATATTTCACTTTCTAATACTCCAACCCCGACTCTGTATATCAATGGCGCATACTAACTCTCATTTGAGGGAATGGAAGCACACATCTTTGAGGGAGTGCGATATAGAAACACTGTATCATATTGTAAAATGGCTTTTGTTACACTTGAATAAAGATTGCATCAAGAACAGTGAGCCATCTTTTACCTTCTTGAGTGTAGGGGTAATGAAGAACTCCCCTTTCTTAAATTGTCCATCTCCAGGGTTGCTCCCTCGAGGTCCTCGCATGCCAAAGAAGCCCTGCATCCGCTGCCGGAATGTCTCCTTGGTAGTTCGAGACATGGTGGCAGCAGTCCCAAGCACTACTGTTGGTAAAATATGATATTGCATTCAGAGTATTGACTTATCTTCAGACTGCAATTCAAATTGGTGAAGTAGACAATAATCTTTTCGAGGGATGGGCAAGTGCATCACTAATCAGTCTACAAGTTTGAGCAACTTCCCTTTGGTCTTTACTTCATTTGTGATAATTTCTTTTATAGCTGCCTAAAAATGTACTGTTCTCTATAATATAATAAAGACTAGGCTATGTATTCAAAACATAGCTTAGGTACTGGAAATTATTTTTGAACAGAGCAAATTCTCACTTTTCTGTCACAATTAGCGACCGTAAACTAAGATTACAGTCGCTAACTAAAGTAAGAAAATTGACACGAAACAGGTAACATATCGACTTTTAAATCATGACATTTATTTGGACATTTGATGAATATTTTCTTCATTTTGGGTATGTTTTAGTAGGGTATCTCCACGCCGGAGTTACGGGTCAAATTCTGGATAGACCTCTGAGCTAGCCTAGAGCTGAACTCTTCTTCTCTTCTTCAAGATAATCTGCCTCCTTCATTACTGAAGATTCTTGCAGATGCCGTATACTCGGCCTGATCGGGGTGTGCAGGTGGACCATTACACCGGGGTTTCCCCCTACTCTTATACGAATAGTGCAATGGGTTCTTAACGTGCAAGGGTGGTGACTCTCCTGTACATGGGGCCTCCTTTTAACGTCCTATCCGAGGGACGGAGTGTTTTACACTTGACATAACCTGCGTCTATGAACAAGGGAAGGGGCACCTTAACACACAACGCAGACTTCAGTCATCCGCCTGGGTGGGAGTCGAACCCGGGATCTTTGGTTCGACAGGCAGACGCTTTACTAGACCGAAAGCTTCAGTCTCTATACCGTCGGTTGTTCCACTGAGACTACGTCTGGCTCCACTAGACCTCCGGTTATAGAGACTGAACGATCGCCTATGCCAGCCTATGTTGAAGATATCACGGCTAGATTTTAGCCGTTAGGCCCCTCCCACAAACATGAACAAACTTGCCACGGTCGTATTGTTATGCCCCCAAAATCCCCCAAAATGTCATTTTACCTCGTGCATATCCAATTTTACATTAGGCCTAGGCTATAATACATCGGTTCCACTTACTAACTTGATTGAAATAATCCGTTTAATGGTCCCTTTTAAGGAAATTATGGGTCAAAGTCGACATCCATGTTGAACATCTTGCAAGCCGTGTTAAACTCTCGCTGCCGTCAATCTCATCCCTTCTAGTCTACGCCGAAGGCAAAAATGATTACGAAGGAAAAACTGTGATAACGCCATTACGAACGTGTAGATGGCGCACAGTTTTTCCTTCATAATCATTTTGCCTTCGGCGTAGACTAGAAGGGATGAGATTGACGGCAGCGAGAGTTTAACACGGCTTGCAAGATTTTCAACATGGATGTCGATTTTGACCCATAATTTCCTTAAAAGGGACCATTAAACGGATGATTTCAATCAAGTTAGTAAGTGGAACCGATGTATTATAGCCTAGGCCTAATGTAAAATTGGATATGCACGAGGTAAAATGACATTTTGGGGGATTTTGGGGGCATAACAATACGGCCGTGGCAAGTTTGTTCATGTTTGTGGAAGGGGGCCTAACGGCTAAAATCTAGCCGTGATATCTTCAACATAGGCTGGCATAGGCGATCGTTCTGTCTCTATAACCGGAGGTCTAGTGGAGCCAGACGTAGTCTCAGTGGAACAACCGACGGTATAGAGACTGAAGCTTTCGGTCTAACGCTTTACCTACTGAGGGAGCCAACTAGCGCCTACAACTGTACTCTCTAGCCATACACAATAACAGACGTTTGGGACCGAAGCAATTATTTAATGAAACTATAATCATGCACGCAATCGAGTAATACCTATCTCATGGGCCTTTGGCCTTCATATCAAACAAATAAACAGTAGTGTAATAAGTGAAAAATATACATGAAAAACTTCCTTAAATTAAAAAGTACATTTAGAAATCATACCTTGCTAATATTTCATGAATAGGTCTATCTCCAAAATCTTCCGAACTTCAGCGTGTCAGCTGACTTTTTGCTAGTCTTTATGTCATCAGCACCTACTCAATAAAAGT